>NC_087375.1:13603627-13903627 GCF_031761385.1 Necator americanus
AAGGCATCTACGATCTGCCTAGACGTTGGCAGAAGACAATCGATGCCAATGGGGCATACTTCAAATGATTTACAGTTATCGTTTGAAAATTGCTAAGGTAACAAAAATAGTGTCAGTTTGTCCGAGAACTTTCGACTCAACCTAATAGTATCGAACTTTATAAGCTATACACGAGGTTGTTAAATAAATTTATTGGCTAACGTTTCGGAAATATCGCCTTCTTCAGAGCCTCAAATGGGCGATTAATGTTTGGCCCGACTACATACTGTAGTGGCTGCACTCGAAACGGTAGAGTGGAGCGTAGCTGCTGGGGACCCTCGTTGACACCACTCGTCGCCACAGTTCCAGTGAAGATGGTTCCACGCCGACGCCGGCCGCTTGCTCCATCGCGCTGCTTCGACTGCAGCCACTTCGGTAACTACAACGAGCTTGAGGTCGTTTAGACGCCACCATAAAGAGTGCGACGAAGGAATCAGTTGCATTGATGATGGAGGACAGTGCACCTGAGGGGTTTCATCCCAGTTAAAATAACAATTAACAATAGAAAACAACATCAACAACAACAGCATGGATCCTGCAACAATAACAATCGATCCCTCTAGTGTCAAGGCGCTCTTTTTTTTAACACCGTTGGATGTTCCTTGCCGTTCTCATCTTATTCCGACCATACCTACAGTTTCAAGCGTATTCTGATGCAGTAGTAGAACACTCGCTTTTGTTTTACCGTCAATAGCAGGAGAAATGAGTTTCGCAGCGCCTTAGCATTGGTCCAAAAGACAGGGTCCCTTAAAGCCGAATTTACATTTAGATAGAATTCATCTAACATATCATGGAAGCTATAGATGTTAACGATAGGTGACTAATCTCAGAATATTTCAGCTGCTCTACAACACGGCTCACTACCTTTACTATATTAACACAGCGATAGATGTCGTGGTTTATGCCTTCTCAAGGTAAGCATCAGTTTTCATTAACTAGTAAGTCCTGAAAGTTCATGAGCAAAAGATTGTGTTTTTAGTGCGAACTTTCGAAAAACAGCTGTCATAGCGTGGAAGAGGATACTTTGCCCCGGATATGCTGAGAAAAGCAAACACAAGGTGATTTTTTGTGTTAGATTATGAACGCTTGTGGATCTTTCGGCAATATCTTATCAATGTTTCACTAATAGCGCTCTTAAAGATTTCTTATGAACCTCTCAGTTATAATGGCTTTCACGCTATCAAATTAACTGGAATGTGAGAGCTACATATAGTTCATAACGTTTCCTACTCGTGCTACCAATGTTTGCTCTCGTAACCGCGTTGCGTCCGCAGTAACTCGCCCAGTCTCCCTGCCTGACCCACACCATCTCAAGTGTTTGTTTTGTCGCAATCGAATGCGAAGCGGGGTAGTACGAGTGGGCATAGGTACCGACGCTTATATGCACTCTCATCACATATAATTCTACTGTGGTTTAATTCTGAACATTATGATGATGTCCTAATAATTTTTTCTTTTGCTGCAGCCTCACATCAACGGTCTTCACTCTTGCGACAAATTTCACCCTGTAGGTTCAAATTTCCCATACGCTTTTGTGACTTGTAGTGGTTTTCCTCAGTTGCTTTACATGTTCCTTACATTCTGCCATTCCTGCTTATAATGACTGACTTAAGTTCAGTTCTCAGTTGCGGATGGAAATATTTGTACCGTTCACTGTAAAAATTAAAACTTTGCATATGTTGTGTTCATACTCCGTTGCGACAGCACTGCACGAGAAAACGCTCACTGTCACAGAAGAGAGCTCGACGGTGTCCGTTTTTATCAATGGACAGTCGCATTGAAAATGCGATGGTAATCTTTGAACTATTACTTTAATATTAGTTCAAAGTTATGCGGCGGCGAACAACTCATTTTGCACGTTGTGAGATCACCTGACACTCTACGCCAGGGTGCGCGTGGTCGCTTTGCGACGAAGTATGAATGTAATCAAAGGTAGCAACGACATATCTGCTATTTTACGGCATACAACTGCTGCTCTTTTGGAAGGAGTGGTATCTTTTATGCTTCTAGGGAAAAAACGAAGCAATGAACAAACAAATAAAACAATCTTTGTACTATTGATTTTTTTTCGGTTCCGCTTGAGTGTTTGTAGGAATTTAATGTTTCAACGTTACTCTAAGAGAGTTGTGAAAGCGAGGCGGTTATTGTAATCCTTTCGGCGGATGCTGAGCTCATAAAGCTAGGAGTAGAAGTTCCTAGTTTTAAAATTTTAAAATTTGAAATTTTTAAAAAAATTTTAAATCGTAAATGTTCCTTAGTAATGAGATGAATGGTAGTTGTTTTGAAATTGATTTGATGACGGATTGGCTCCCATGTGCATCAGCAACTTCTGACCTTTGAGAGGTACCGGTGGTACCGGTGGCGCATATTTTGAAATGTGATTTTTCTTCTTCTGAAAGTATGCATTTGTCGACAGATTCTAAACTTCTAGGAGGTTTAATTGTCACGCGTAGACGTAAGGGTATGCTCACTGTCGCTTATAACTTTGCTGTTCATATTTTATGTATTTAATAATTTCTAGTGCTCAACATAGTGCGGTCTTGTGATTGGCATCGTATTGATAGGAACCACATTTACGAAATCTCATACAGTCCAGAAACCCAGAACTGTTAGCCATGGAATGAGTGTTTGATCATTTTTAATCGAGTTAGCTCACGAAATCTCTCTAAAGTATCCCAATTGATAGAACAAAATTTTCTAGAAACTTTTTTATTTCAGGTTCTGCTAACTGATCAAATGACAACTCGTGGCAGCTGCCGAATGAGCGTCACTCAACGAGGTATTCGAGAGAGCGAACGATCCTCGCCGTCGCTTATGCGACACGATAGTGCGAAGCCGTTAATGAACACACAAGTGCAGTATAACTGTACGGACATTTAAGCGATGAGCGTTGCGAGACTGTGCGGAGATCGATATATTGATCGAACGAGACCAGTTGCACATAACGTGCTCAGAGAGATGGAGAGACGTCACACATACACAACACACCATGTCTCACGCCTTTCGTTCATATCTTATATTGTGGATTTTTGCCCTTGTGCCATAAATCTATATTTTTTAATTCTTGTGTAAAACATTCCACATGCATTTTTCATGCAAATGGTTAGAATTAGATGTCTTTACATCAGAAAACGTAGCAAATCGTCTATTCATCAAGAAACGTTGAAGATAAGGTTAAGTGACGAACCTCTCTCTTCATATCGATTGTGGCATTATTGTAGGGTGGGGAGATTTTTGCCGTGAAGTTGCTATGTGACTCACGAAGTATCTCTATGAATGGAGTAGGGACGCCTTGGTTGTCCCTACTCCATTCATAGAGACCTCTTTGGCCGTTCCATTCTCGACTGAATCGGAAACTTCTTTCAGTACTATAAAAGTGAGACACGGCGGAATTCTGTTCTATCGCGACACTTCTATGAGTTTTGAAACGGTGTAGCTGTCGCATAGCTGTCCTTCAACTAATGCTCTTTCTTTCTTGTTTAGAATTACTCTTGTGAAAAGATGATAATTTGATTTGTAGATGACAGACAGTGAGGAGATTGCGGTAGGTTCTTCACATGTTCTGACTTGATTCTGTCGGGACCAAATAAAGTACGATTCTTCACCGACATGATGGCATGTCGGACATACTGAGAGAGAACCGCTGTAATGACATGTCCATCGTTCCTCAGGTTGTGAAGAGGCAAGGGGACGTCACTGTCGAAGAGACCCGAGTAGAAGTCGTGAATGACCTCTTGCATCTCCTTTTTCTATGCAGCCTCTGCTGCTCCGATCAATACTGCTGCTTTTCCCTGTTTGTGATCTTTTTTTGTCGCTTTTCCACAACGCTCGTACACGGGTTTGTGGTTGGCTGCAGCTCGTGCAGCTTTACGCTGACGTATTAGCCGTAATCTTTCTAGAAAGAAGGGTCCCTTGATGGTTTTGAAACTCTCCGCTTTCCTCATAAGTCGTGAAGATGTTTTACAAGCCGATCATATTCCTCGTCGATGTTGTCCATGACTATGTAAAGGATAAAAGATAAAGTATCTCGCATTAATCAATCCGCATTGAATCAAACTCCACCACGTTCACTTTGATTCAGAATGGTTTAAGGTTCGCGAACGTGCAATCGCCCTTTACTTGTTTTTATCCTCGCAGACAAGTCTGATGCCAATTTGACCACGGAGGGATGAAAGGTCAAGACTAGGGCTGATCCGAACATCCGGTCGATCGTCAAGGCAGAGGAACCTCTACCTATCTGCTCTACACCCGGCTTCAGGGTATCTTCCCAAATGCCAACAAGCGAAGCGAAGAGCTCCCAGTAGATGATAACTCTGGAAGTTCGCTTTGCAATTTACGCGGTTTCCTGTCCTCTCCGTGTGAAAGAAAATCTTAGTCAAAGAAAGCGATGGTCCGATCCCATACGTTTGGTATAACGGTGACATCCGTTAGGCAAAACCTTTTACTGACGATGATCTGTTCAACTTCATTATGATAGGCTGCACGGGGTGACTCCCACGTCCAGCATAGAGAGAAGGGCTCCTGGAAATGCGAAATCCTATGGATGGTCTTAATCGTCATGATACACTCGGAAAGCCCATCTCTCTGTTCATTCCATTGAAGGCTGAGAGCTTCGATGTGAAGTTCTCAGGGGTTGTTCTGTGGCCTATTTTGGCACGGAAATAGCCAACTATGAACTTGTAGAAGGTATTTTCTCCTCTGTAGAAGTTCTTTGGGTCCATATAGAAAGCTTCGATGTCTTCCTCTTCTCAGCATAGTTCTGGAGCGTTAAAGACGAAAAGAGTCAAAGCTGGCGTTTTTCTCATCCGTAAACGTTCGATTCTAGTCGCAAGATTATTCGAAAGGGTCGTTGTTTATTGCTGTTAACGCAAACACCATATCCTCTTCTGTCGCATGTTTTTAAGAACAGTTCTTCTTCAATTTCATATACGGCTTTCAGTGGGTGGCGTTGTCTCATCTCGGTCAGTCCGATCTGCTTAATCATCCTAGCTTGCATCATGAGATCTTCAGTGGCCGCTTCGGATGCAAGCCTATGCTAGTTTTAGGTACGTCATCCTTTCCGTATCGGTAGCCTAGATGACTCTTGCAACGTTGTCCTTGCGCTGCCACAAAAGATTCCTTCTTATTACTTCATTCGCCTTCCCTGCTTCTCCAACTCATTCGACTGGATGCTTTTGGCCGGACCGAAGTGAGGGATACAATGTCATGTGTCAGTCCTAGTACAGCCGAAAGAACGAGTCCATCCTCTGAGTCCTCTACATCTCAGGGCAGGGAAAAGGACGTCCTTGCTCCGCCATTAGCCCTTATCTGCCGCCATGGAACGTAGCCTGGTGGCTAATTGACTGTGATCCCTCTAATAAGAGAGATCTGTGGATTTGCAAGTATGTGTTCCTTTTTCAAACACCGTCTAAAAATGACACAATGGTAAGGTTTTTGCTCAAGCTGAATGTAGTTTTCCAGTTCTACATATTTCTTTCATCTCTTACTTCTACTCCGAAGATCTGTTCACTCCTAAAAACGTCATAACAGCAGTTGTATATTTACACAATGAAAAGAAGTTAATCATCTATTTCTGATTGTATTTTTCGAAGAATTCTTGTGATCTTCTGTTTCTCTCCATCATCCAAAATCATTGGAAAGCGAGCCATAATTTGTGCTTCAATTTTGGTGTCCTAATGTTGATCTATTTTACAAACACTTTATTAGTTTTTCCCATTATTCAAACCAAATCAGTCGAAAAGAGCAAATAGAAATTAGTATCTCAAAGGAAAAAAAACGTGGTGCGACTAAAACTGAGCCGGACCGCCAGAACTTAATCAAAATGGCTCGACGAATCTTATTTACTTCACATAAATCTCTAAAGGAGTTAGAATGCGTTTTAAAAACCTGGAACTGCCAGCACCCCAAAAAAGAAGATTTCCTAATTGTTTTCTGAATAGTTGTGAACAAACACGCCACAACAAAGAAAAAGTTTCGTATCATTAAGGTCAGCGGCAGCGGGTTCTCAACTACGACTTCTCATTTTTAAAGATTTCTTCTAACAACATCCCTGCTTCATTCTGACGTAAAGTTTGTATGACGTGACATTAAACTCATTGAGTCGCGTAGCGCATCACAATGGATGTCACTCAGTTTCATTCCGTAAAATGAATGTGTCAAGCGCTGGCCGACAATTCTGTCCGCGTTTTTTGGTCTGTCAAGTCTAGGCGCCTTCACAGAAACGAAGGTTCGGAAAAGTTGGGTAGTGATCGTCTCCTGCTTGTGCCCAAAACAAGTCCAACATGAATATTTTCGCACCTCATAAATTAAGACGTTTCCGAAACATGACACTAATCTCCTGTTCCTTTTTACTACAAATATTGATATTATATATTCATATATAATACATATATAATGTTATATTATATATATAACATTACATATTCACACAAAAATTTTAGTCGACCATTTTCGTTAGCTTTCTTTTGAGTTTTTCCGAAATGATTTCCATCAGTTCAGTTTTGTGTGGAAAAACCTAGTTCCTTTGTTCGGATCTCCTTTCACCTGTACCTTTTAAGTCTTTCCTTTTAAATTTTATTTTTTTCTTCTAAATAATCTAAATACCTTCGCCCCCGTTCATGGTAAATCATGGACATCTATCACGCTGATTAATGTTTAGCCGAAGAATCTCCTTTTAATCACTCGAATAAATTACTACCACCAAAAGTCTTCTAAGAATAGTACCTGGAGCAAGAAAGAAGTATCCTTTCTCACTACTATTCATTAGAAAAACTCCCTTTCAAGCTTTAGTTTTCTAAAAATTCACAACAAAACAACAATGAAACATTTATTGACGCATCAGAGACCATGTGTTCCCTTCTTCTAGAAAAAAGTGCTCTGCACATTTGCAGAGCATAGAGATCATCGCTTGAAATTCGTCTCATACATATTGTACTAGCAAATCGCTAATAGAGTGAAAATGTTAGAGATTTTCCAGCACTCTCATGAGATCTTCCGAAAAATCGAAAACAAAAAAAAAAAGAATGAGATCTTAACTGGACAATGTTATGAGAGCACATGAAAAGAAGAAGAGATGTATGAGAAACGCTCATTTATTCATTCATTCATACGTTCATCCAACTGTATGGATTACGTGCACGTTTGTCGAACATTGTGTACAGCCATGAATATGGATTTCTTGGTTGACGATACACGTCATCGGAAAAATGAAGCGCACGTTTGTCCTGAAAGGAGTCGATAGTTCAGATAGTATTTTTCCTTAATTTCAAAAAAAAAATACCCCACAACAAACAACAATGGTTACGGAAAATAACAACAGTACCTTTTCCATAGCCATCCAACTGTATGGATTTCGTGATCTTTTCCCTTCACTGACCATCCAGGAGTAGGGATTTCGTGCACGTTTCTCTTGACTCATCCATGAGTAGGGATTTCTAGAATGCACTCCTGAAAAGATGGGTACGTCTTCTAGCTGGGAAACAAAGAAGAAATTAATTCAAAAATTTTTGAAATTTTAAAAGATGGGTACGTCTTCTAGCTGGGAAACAAAGAAGAAATTAATTCAAAAATTTTTGAAATTTTATCTAAGGAAATGAAATATTAATGTTTAGATGCAAATACTTCCAAGAATATGGCAATTCAACGATGTTGATTCCCTTTCATATTGTTTTCCCTGGAAGTATAATAGTTCACAGAAATATTACAGAATTAACTTGTGAATAGCAAAAGAAACGAATCAGGACGTTAATCGGAATTAGAATAGGGATCTCACAAAAAAAGCCAGCTGCTAGAATTGTAGCTGGTAAAACGTAGTTTTAGGAATATTAATTCCTAGTATTAAAATTGAACTACGTCGATTATTCCGGAAAGTTGAACTTGAAAACATTCATATTCCCATTATTCATCCCAACCTTTGAATATATCTAACTTCCCAATAGATATTCTGATTTTGATTGTGGATCTACATATGAACAGAATGAACCAAAAACCGTCTAGTTCTACATCCAAAGATTTCCGCACGGGACTATGCAGGATGTTTCCCCCGAAAATGATCGCCGAAACTGCTCGTGCGTCCACTTTTTAGGTCGTGACATTGAAAGTAACTGTTTTTTTCCCGGGATTTATCTTTTTAAAGGAATTCTCTGTCATTATATGGATTTCCATCACGAATTCAGAATCCCTTACGTTTTTCCTCGTTGATATCTATTGCGTTCTCGTCTTCATTGGTTCCTTGGATTTCGTTGACAGCGTCAGCTGATATAGTATACACTAGTAGGAGTACGAAAAGAAACGATAACGATGACATCGACCTGAAATCCAACACAGTTGCAGATTTCTTCAGAAGAACAGAAAAAGAAATTACATATGAGAACTCAGGAGAATGCTGGATGAATCCTATGCGGAAAAGTGGTTGTCATAAAAACAAAGTACATAAAATATGCTAATAAGAAATCGATGGATACGAGATTCGAAGAAAATTAAGTATGGAACCCTACTCGATGCAGGCGAAGAAGTATAAAGATGTGGAAAAATTCTAATATTCTACTCTAGAATATAGAAAATGCGAATAAACAGCCATGTTGAGACAACAAAAAACGATGGTCCTGGCAAGAAAGCAATGTTCATTATGAAAGTAGCACAAAGTGGAAATAAGTTCATTTTTCGATCGAAGACTGTACTACGTCTTACGAAGACGAGAAAAGAAATTGAAAAGCGTGAACGACCTTTAAGGGCCCATCCAGACACAATAAGCAAGAAATAGCTCTCATTTTAAGTTATTAGTACACTTTTCTTAATGCGTTGCTAGAAAGTTCATTCACAAAAAGAAATAACAGTCACCAATAATGGAAAGAAGGGCATTCGTTCTGGAAAAAAAAAGAAGAATGAAAGCTATGAAATAAAGGATGAAAAGTTTTATAACTAGAAGTGTTGCGGTGCTTCCAGAAACTAACAATGGTGAAGTAAAAAGTGCTTCTTTTGTGGTGAATTCGTGGCTAAATCTGCCGTTGATACAAAAAGTATGCAAGTTTATTTCCTCCTGCAATTAAGAAAAATAGCTTTGAAAAGTTCATCGCAAGTGTTTCTTAAAGTTATCCGAGATTCCCTCACCGCTGAGGAAAGATATGACGGACGCTAGATCTTCTAGTCGTCCATTTTGAAAGCGATCGTCCTAATCAATCATAGTAATCCCAGTTTGAAGATGATTTTTACTGAATAACTCGAAGAAGCCTTAGAGTTGAAATCCAAAGGGGTTCATTTCAATAATTATACTGCAGACGTGAAAAATTAGAAGATGGCTAACACTATTATTTATTCAAAGATTTATACTTCTGAAATAGACTGCATGCAATAGGTTCTTTATAGTTCAGAAATAGCAAACCAATCCAAACTTCATGTATGAACGGAACGAAAACCTTCCTGAAATTGCCCGGGATAATCGCCGGAATAAACCCATCCTCTACAATCTTTGCTCCAACGCTGCTTACGCAAATAAGCATTTATTTATGGAAGGTGGATTTAGTGCAGACAGATATTTTTTGAATTCTGGATTTATGTTCAGTCGGCTTTCAAACTATTCAAAACAATTAGCATTTTAAATGACTATCGATCTCTTCTCTGGGAAATTTGTCCACGACACACTCATACAGGAAAGCGTTCTCTGTTCTAGTTCTTCCAAGGGCCTTAAACTTCCGCAACATTTCGGCTGTGTAAATCTTGCAATTCATCCATGCAGGATACCACGGTGCGAGCGTAATTATCATGCGAGCCTACAGTATTCGCAAATTGCAATGCAATTTGTAATAAATAATACATAATAACATTTGCAATGCAATTACACATTTTTCATCAATCCTGTGAAGATTCTTGAAACTAATACTTTAACTCCTTGGATCATCGGAATTTAAAAGGTGAGTATTAGCCTCGTGAACTCGGCCTCAAGATTCCACTAATGGTGACTGATTTATATGCAAAGAATAAAAGAGTAGATAAAAGTAAATATATTTACAGTATATCATAGCTTGAAGTAAATATTTCATAGGAACAATGTCAATTCGTTATGATTCTGCATAGATGGAGTCCGCCTATTGCGCAAACGAAGATGAATCAGATTCCGATGTCAACTAATACGTATATAATCGCTTTGAGATGAGCTAAGAATGAGTCCGAAGTTTTTAACGCGATTCCGTCCATCACTCAAAGCATGGCTTAAATTCCAACGTGGAATTCGTCAGTAATCCCTAAAATAACAGACTGCGGTGGCTGCGAAAAAAGAACGCCATTTTCTGCTTCCAAGGATATATTCTGGCATAGGAACTCTGTGATTCGAGAGAGATCCCAGCACGATTCTCCTGATGTGATCTTCTAGGCGGATGCGTCGAATTTAGTTGGTCATCAAGTTAAGGAGATCTATGGCCAATGTCCAGCGTGCGTTGGGACTCTCTTAAACAGGAGGTCGTAGGAAGGAAGCGGGAACAAGTGGTAGGTCATAAGAGATCGTGCACGACATTTGTCTTTGAAATGTAATCGTGTAACATTCAAATAGAAAAAAAAAACCAATGAGAATAGCGGCTTTTGCCCCATTGGCACGTTTCAGTGCACCAAACAGGCGTTCAGGTCACTTTTTCTAGGGGTCACTTTTCTTTCTCTTTCTTCTTTCTTCTTCACCAGTGTCCTACAACGATATCCTGTAGTTCTGTAGAACAACATCGAATACTTAGCGCGTGACATTTCGACTACAACAATATGGACTTGGACCGTACTGATTCCTTCCACCGAAAGCGTACCAAAGGAAAAAATTCTATGTTGTTTAAAAGCGTTTCCGTCCAAAAAAATACCTATTCGGAAACATGCATTCCTTTGAAACGTTGCTATTAATGATGTTAGTTTCTTGTGACTTCTCTCTTTCCAGAAATTTCAAGCAACTGCATTATGTAATAGCAGAGAAGGAACCAACGATATGTGATACGTAGATATAACATTGGTTACTGTATCCACTAGCCATTTGTCACGAGTTTAGCATCCCTGATATCAATACTACGTAAACAACAACGTATGATGAAGAACAAGCTGCTCCCACGTGTGACAGTGCGTCGTTCTGGATTCTTCAAACAAGAAAGATAGTTGTTAGGATTGATTCGGGTGATCAAGAAGAATAGAAAACAGTAGAATTCGTCAAACACATCGCTAGAGCTTTATTTCTTCTTGATATGACAGAGAATTGGTATGTTACTTCCTTACTTAAAGCTTCAATCAACCCCTGAAAAACGATGAATCGCTTGGAATCTAATGATGCACTATTTGGTATGGTAAGAACAAGACAGATACCCAAAGCATTCACTCAGCATATTTCTGCTGGGACCATTTCTCGCAACCATAGTAGAGGAGCGCGCCCTAATTTCTTCGGGATTTCCTCGAGAACGATTTCAAAACAAGTATCACAGTATACGGTGGATTAGCACCAACAAAGATAATTGAAAATATATATCCAGAAACTACTGTAAGAATTCGCAGAATTCAGCTGAACTGAAAGGACTGGAGGATAACGTGAATGGTTCAAAGAACTGGAGAAGTATGAAGGAAAGACGATATCTGAGACGAGGAAGTGCAATAGACTTTAAATACCGCGAGCATAGGATCATATGTCCAAAATCTCACGAGAGGAAGTTTGTACTCCTCTGCTTCCTACAGAAAACTCGCGCAAACTCGTCTGAGTTTATTTTGCGACGAAAAAAATGACGTAAGCGCTGTCGTCGGTTACAACACGGTCGGCCCACGTGCTATTACAAATTACGTCATAGAGTTGAGCTATCTATCTCTCGCTGGTAAACACCAATGTGAGTAAAATTTCCTTAAATCATGTGGCCCAAGAAGTCTGAGGGGTTCAAATTGTTTAGATCCTCTCACAGCGGTCTACTCATCGATCATTGCTTTTGTCTCAGAAAGCCTAGAATTTCAAAAGCACCTCTAACGTGCCTTCTCCAATGCTTATTTCTTCAAAAAAAAATCCTAGACGAAAAATTTCGAATAAAAATGAAAAATGAAAATAGAGTGAAACTCATCCAAGGTAAAAATTCCGTAGGTAAGCGAAACGGTAAAGTAAGTACAAGTGAATCTAGGGATTCTGTGACTGTCTGTGTACCTCACGTTAGTACCGTTATAATCTTACGAGGCCAACTTACACTATAATCGCTTCAACTAGGTCCTCACTACTTGGTGTTAATGTGCAGAAACAGAATTTTTATGCATTAAGAGTTATGGGAAGTTTAGAACGAATGTGGACATAAATCTGTAATCCATTATCTCTCGTATAATCCTATAATGGTGCCGTAATACTTTAAATAGCTCGAGCGAATTGTTTTTTGTTCCAATTCCAAACATCATGCTGTGATTAAGATGTCTGAATCTTCTTTTTTTTAAGTTGAACTTTTTACATTTACTCTTTTAAGCTGTTTAAAAATTGATAAGCAAAATTTTGAAAATTAACGCGATGATATAACGGAATAACGAAAACAAAATATAAGTTGTAATAATAACTTCAACTAATTAAAATATGCACACCAACAAAAGTAAAGTATGGAATTGAGCCCGTTAGCGTTCTTTTCTGTGATTTCCGCTCACCTACCAATTCTATATGCTTATTTTTTATTTTGTGTCTGTTGAAATGTGAAAAAGTTATGATTCGAAAATTTCCCTGATAAAGTTTTCAGCAGAATTTCTTCCTTCAAAATGGTTAACATGTATTGATCGCTCGTTTGCACCTTTGTGGTCTAAATTTAATCCACCATAAAAAATACAAAAAGTGAATGTTTTTGTCTCATTCATGTGTTTGAAAACAAAAAAAAAGTAAATAAAAGAGCAACGAAATAATAGTGATAAAAAAATTTATGGCAAATAGAAAAAAGAGGAAAGAAGTGTTTTAAATAGACGAACAAGAGATCACTTCAGAGAGTTTATGGCGGGAAAATCTTAAGATTAGTGCAATTCAACAGCAAAAAGTACTGTAATGTTCGTTCGTACCTATTTTTGCTGTGATCCCACGTTCAGTAAATCGAGTGACTAGCCGAATACATAACAATTTTCTTTTCTATCTAAAAAAAAATCCGATGGCGGAAAATTCATGATCACTGGCATTGACAAAACCACCAATCTTCATCGTTCGCGTTAATATAAAGTCTTCTAGAGAGATGAGATATTTTTATTATTTTATTATTTTTTTCTCACCTCGCTCATCGTACAATCTTCTAGCACATTCTTAAATTACTTTGGCAAATGTTGACTTCCGAGTTCCCCAATTTTGAGAAATGTACAGATATGGTACAAAACAAGAGCGACTGCCCCTACTGAATCAAATCCTACTGCTACGGTAGTACTCAGAGAAACAAAATGACAGAAATATGCAAAAGATAGGAAATAACAGTAGCGACATTATTTGTAATATTTATTTGTAGAATTGCTTATTTGTATCGACGCTTTCTTCCATTTTTTTACCCGAAAATTCAAGCATATATGAAAGATTTTACGGTTTTCCCTAAACGCGCCAGTTCTATATTTGGAGAACAATCAAACTTGATTTTACATCTATGTTTCTTTCAAACCTCTACAATTTGAAAACATTATTCAAAGTATGAGTTTCCTCCGTTTTCAACTACTAGCAAAGAATTGATGTGCTAGCATGAAATGACGTGAATATCACTATCGTAGGGATAAAAATAACGTCCTACGTCAGATCGCGTAAACTGTTGGCTACTATTGTATTTGATCAGCCGCTCGCACGTGTGTCCCCTCTTTTGAAGGATGTTAGCAGCATCATAGATGACATGCTGGGAAATAGACATGCGAAGGAGCCGTAGAAACTCATTCTACCGCATTGGGGCTCCCGCGCACCAATGCGGCGCAGTGGAACCCCCCGTCACTCCCCACTCTATAGCTTTCCGACGTCGGAGCACCATTCCGACCCCGTGGGACCCGTCTCACGCCATTTTACAACTGTCTGGCTCCGGGGCACGAATTCGACGGCGTAGGACCCGTCTCACCCAATTTTACCTCGTTGAGGCTCCTGCGCACCAAAGGGACGCCTGGGTATCCGTCTGCCTCTCTTTTCGGAATTTCCTGAGTGAGACACACATACACAGGCGCACACGCAAGACAGAATAAGCTTGTTATTATATAGAATGTTAGTTTGCAAATGTGGAAGCATACATTCACATAAAAGTTTATCTACCCTCGATATGACGGGAACTAACTTGCCTTATCAAGGTCAACATACATACTATAAACCTTCGGGCAATGGTGAAAAGGTAGAGTGCTCGCCTATCAGGTGCATGGCGATGGTTCGACGCCTCACTAGCGCAGAGTTTTACATCATTATGGAGTATTTTCGTGACACACACATACATACACACACACTCACACAGACTAAGCGCGTCACAATATATCAAAACTTTTCTAACAAAAGCCAGAAAAATGAGGCAGAACGGCTGCGAGACGAGAAGAATTGAGGTTTGTTCGTTTTCTGTTCGTTCCATGGAAAAGACTCTATGATTTAGTTTGATTCGTTTGAGAACACTTAAGCTTTAACGACTATCTATAGATCATTTTTAGTGTGATTTTTGTGAATTGGTGGGATTGTGTAAAAGTCTATGTGGGTTTTTTTCATATGTGGTCTTTTTTTTTAAATGCAAATAGGTCTATAAGTTACTCCAAACAGTATAAAATAACAACGAAAAAAAGATTTGCCGTCAAACATTTGCTGATCATTTGCCGTATTTTGAATGACTAGTATGTAACGCTTCACATTTTTGGAATTTTCATTTTTAATATTATTTTGCATTTCCTGATTGGTTCACTTTTCGCCATTCTTCCCTTCATAAGCGTACTCATTTTTCGCACAAACAGAGAAAAGAACAGAAAAACTTTCCACCATGGTAAGGTCAATATTTATTACCTAAAATTAGTAAGAAAAGTCATATCAAAACATGTTAGAAAATAGTGCCTTACGAAGCAGCTTAAGGTTTTCGAATAATCGTAAGCCGCTAGATTGGCAAATTCTACTACTTTGATTCACAAAGAGAATCAGTCAGTAAGAACATTTAAGCTGCACTCATGGGAAAGTTCTCAGATAATGGAACACCATTGTTCAGATTTCACAGTAGAAAAAGAAGGAACCCAAAAAAGGGAAAAATATACCGTGAGAAAATATAGAGTTACTGGAATATAACGTTACGTATAGATAACTAATCCTCAATGTCCAAATCCAAATTGTACAACCGCAGCTAGATTTCTTTTAAAAGAAAAAAAAACCTATTTACGATGTTGGACAAACAAATAACGGTGACACGATTGACATGTGAGCGGAGAAAACGAATTACTGAAGATGTGTGACAGCCATAAAATTGCGTGCTTATTTTCAGGTTGAGAAAGTTTGTTTTCAGGATCAGCTACGTGCGAATGCGAACGTGAACGAAAAATGATGCGATACGAGACGAGGACATATGGTTTGTTGCATGAGAACAGCTGGCTGTGAAGCGAACAGCGGAAGAGTGAAATCCTGGAAAAAGCGCTGAGCACTTGAACTTTGAGAGAATAGATGTTCTATTCTTGTCCTGTCGCAAAAGAAATAGTTTCACGGAATAGAAGTGAAGAAAAAAGTGTGCATGGTAGAATGAAAAAATGAATTGAAGTTATGAATGCGAATGAAGGAAAAAAAACTATTACCTAGATGAGTTATCGGTAAAAAGGGAAAAAATCCGAATATGAATACGTCAGTTGAACACGAATGCAACGCCTGGCCTTCCTGCCTTTCTTATTTCTGTTTATGTATCCTCTTTTCATTTTTGGTTTATTTTGGCAAGCCGTGGAGTGTAGTGAATAAATGAATAAATAACAGAATTCACAAAAGAGAAGAAGTGAAAAGAAGCACAAAAGAAAGGCGAGGAGGTAAAGTAAAAAGGAAGAAGAACGGAACAATCGTATGGGAATAGAAAATATCTGTAGTAGCTCTAACTGATTAAGCATAGGAATGTGGTCAAAAAAGCAAAAATAATTTAAAAAATGAAAAAAATAAGAGAAGGGAAAACACGACCACATATCCATGCAGCACAGGCGAAGAAATTAAAAGTTTAAAACACACACATGCAGGGTGGGGAGGCAGATGTAAGGGAAGTAACCAGTAAAAAGAAAATTGAGGAAAAAACTATAAAAAGAAAGTCGAGAAGAAAAATTAAGTATACGGAAGTTAGCATGACCATCCGGATGCATCACAGACTTGGGTTGGTTCATTCACAAGTAAGTTATTGTGACCGCGAAATTCCCTCCCACTTCCGCTAAAACTTTCCGAGAACAAAGATCAGGAGTCCATGAGGGCTCACAATGATGAGTTGTTTTTGACATAACAACTACAATTTAGCACAAATCCAGAAATGTAGCGCGTTACTCCTGGTCTCGTTTTCCTCTACATTCTCAGTATGAGCCTACCCTTGGAAACTCCAATTCTTAACCTTGAGTTCTCACCAGATAAAGAGACGTCAAATTTGTGAAATAGAATAGTTATTTTTAAAAAATTGGCGGGTGGGGCGCACTCGGTACGAGGTCCGCTGTGGCCACAAGGTCGATGTTTCGAAACTGCCCTTAGTGCCAACCGAGCCGTTCATTCATACGGAGTCGATGAATTGGTACTAGACTCGTCTGGGAGGTAAAAAAAAACGCTGACTTGACACATCGGCTGATCCCCGCGAGTCATAGCATAGGCTATGCGAGGGTTTTGCAGTGAAACGTGTCGGCGCATTCCTGGCGGATTGATACGTCAGTGACTCTATCCGTCTCAGTAAGAAATATTATTAGAAGTGGGAATCACTTACGACGAAGTGCGTCCTCAGATTACTGTGGAAAGAGCTGAACACATCTAAGCGTATTCTTCTTAAAATTGCTTTACATTCTATGGATAAACAAATTAGGAAAATTCCTTAAGAAATACAAGTGCAGATGTTTAAGACGTTTCTTAGAATCTCAAGTGTAGAGACTAAAAACTAAAAACTGTAAAACTTTATTCCACAGGCTATGAAACTACCCGAGCTAAATATTTTTCTTGCTAGAACAAACACACAAAAATCCTATCCCATTTATCCTCAAGCTTATTCAGATTCAACTGCACCTTTTTCGTTTCTTGACTGAATAAAATGCACTATCCTCTCGCGAAACCCACCTAGAGGGCGAACACGCTAATTATGCTAAAGGGGGTAAGTGGTGCAGATTAGCTAATGCTTTTAGAGAGGATTAGGGAACCAAAGAATGTTCTAGGTCCTTCACAAGGTGAGAAAATAGCAGCAGGTACGCAAGGCAGCGTTCGAGTGTACGCATTAGCATACGTACGAGCTACATAATCCGTATAAGCTATATAGCCTTCTTAAAAAATGTGTAGCATCCTCTAAAAGGCTCACGAAAATTAATGAGAAGCTTAAAATACCGAGCAAACAGTAATAAATGTTTGAGAGACCTTAATCTAGCGGGATTATCCGCGAGTATTAGTTCAGCTGTCGAGGAAACGCTGCACTTGAACTGATACGTCGTGTTGAAGTGAAACGAAAGGATCAACGCGTAATTTTTATTGCAATTTTAGACGGAGAATTATTACTTACTTACTCGATTACTCGAGCAAGTTCTGGAAAATGAACAAACACCAGAGTTCCGTGACGAATCATAAGCCTATGGAAAACAACGTTTCCTCTCAACAAATCCGATAAATTTTAGTTCTATGCGAAATAGCATGTTTCTTTTCTAAATAATGGATAAAGGATAAAGTGCACCGCGTTAATCAATCCGCTCAGGACTCGCCATCATGTTCACTTCAATTCAAAATCGAATTTATTTTTTGTCCCTTTATTGCACTTTTTTTAAATTTCGATTTTAATTTAAATCATCGTGTGAAGTTTACGTAAGCGTGTCAAGCGTTAAAAAAAGCGCTGCACATGGCGTCTTAGCTTAGCACGAAGGCGGTTTCGAACCATCGATGGATTGTGCAGTCGCAGCGGATTCTCCTACTGACTGCGTTACTCTCTCCTCTAATTCTTAGACAAATCTTTTCATGAACAGACAACATTGTTGAAATGATCCTACTTTTTGAACATTCTCTACTTTTCTATTTTCCTATTTCCTACTTTTTTATTTCTATTTCTATTCTTATTCCGCAGTTTTTATTTCTCTCCAAGGAGAAAGTTCATATACTTCTTAGAAGAAAGTACGGAGTATTTTCCCTGCAACCGACATTTTACTTCATATTCAAAAACAAAAAGGAAATAAAGGGATAGATTTTTTACATTTTGTAAAAACCTATTTTATATCTACTTTCTTATTGTTTTGAGCAGTTGAGAGCCCAATCATCATACAACCAGACACAACCGGACATCATACAACAAGACAGTCCGAGCTATTCCAGGCTCTGGGACTTCTCGGGATCATTTCTCGCAATAATATTCTAATCTCAAAATTTTGGCATCGGTTCTAATTTTGTAATTTCCGATAAAGTTATGAACAAAACTTAACTCTTAAACCACACGAAAAAAACTATAAAAAAGTTCTTTTTCTTACTTTCATGTTTTACAAATTTTTGCTACCTTTCTATGCTGCTAACCAGTTTTTAATTTTTTCCTCGTTTCAATTCCTACAGGAATTTCTATCTAGTTCTATTCAAGAATTAATAATCCGTTCTGGATTCTGTATTTTTCTAGCGTAGTATTTATGGTGTTTAGCATAAAGTTCTTAGAAACAGACATGAATCGTAAAATATGAACTCATCTTTTAGCGGATTTTAAGTCCATATGCACCCGAAAACATCACTGTTTACGTGGAATTCCGTATGCGCGTAAATGAATAACCACGTGAGTACAACAGTTCTCGAAGGAATTTCGTTTTACGTCTCTATATATTATTATTCGAGGAAAATATAGAATTTGTATTCAATCACGAGAACGTCCTCTTCTTTGAGGCCGTTAAGGGATTTCCAAGGGCGGCGATGATTGCGTAAGCGAACTAACGGATTGGAACGAAGGAACAGCGATTTCTGATCGACGGGAATAGAAACGAAAAAATGGGACAATTATAATAGAAAATAACGCTTTGAGCATGCAGGAGACTAGAGAAATGTTCTCTTTGAAATCCTAAGAATAGAATCTTCCCGAGAAAAAGCCCTGCCACACAATTAACTGTGGTATCATTGAGAAAAATGAGCCTCTAATTCTGTGCTCAGTTTGGTGTAAAAATGTTGTCCATTTCCTGCGCAATATTGTAAAATTTTATCTCAAAGAATAATCCGCGAAACTTCTACGGGACCATCCCGGAAAACTGAACTTCTTCGAAGTCACTGAAAATTTTCTCCATTTCAAATGCTTCATCACACATTTCCTTGCCAAGACTCATAAGTGACGGTAGTTTGCTTCATGCTGCCTGTTAAATCAGAGGGTTAATCGGCAGTTGCACTGTACATAATTATTACGTAGTAGTGACCTTAGCATTTTTAATGTATACGATTTTTTCAACTCAGATACATGCTAGATAACATGCAGGAGTATTCACACTATTTTCATTTATAGTCAGGTGCAACTCAAATTATGAGAACCAAACCTTTCCTGTTTGTCCGGCTATGAAATCGTTTATTTGAAATACGTTCGCTACGAGATCATTTTTCTACATAGAGTTTGAAACACTCTGGAAAAGGAAAACATAAAAATTGTAGATAGACGTTAAACACGAACTAAATTTCAGATATCGACAATTTCAAAATTTTCTTTATAGGAGTTTATCCTTCTACACACAGTTCTGTTCAAGCTATCAGAGCAAATCGCATACCTTGTGGTGTACCAGGTGAATGAATGAATAAATAAATAACGAGAGAAACTGTCTTCACTGAAATGGCAGCGCAAATCCAGTGCTATTGTATTATGTACTAGTATGAAGACAATATATTGGGTTGTAATAAAATAATGAAAGTAATGAGACATTGCCAAAAATCACCAGTTTTCTGTAAAATACGCGAGCTTTGAGTTGAACTATTCTGGGAGAATATGCCGGAACTTTCCATGACCAATGTTTAAAAGGGAGATCGTGTTCTGCGTAGAAAAAAACTGTGATCAAAAAGGAGGAGAATTCGAAAGACGGGAATTCGAAAGATCATCTTGTACGAGCACTTGGAAGCTCTCATCACATGCGAGGTGGCCAACAACGCCACTGCACTGGATCCGGTCACCAATAGCCATTCCACTGTATCCCGCTGGTTCACTCGCTTCGCCTCGAAAGATACGATCCTGAAAGTTCAGGATCGCCTTTGCCGATCGTCTTGGCAGAGTTCTACTACGAGCTGCTGTCAGGAAAAGATCAAGGGTCAAGGCCGTCATCTTCATGCGTCAGCTCCACAAGCTGCTCGACTCTATCCAGGAAAATCAGCGGCGAAGGACTCAAGTTGCCACCCTTCACGACAAGGTGCTCACATGGCTACGACAACTCGCATGGCTGGGAGACTCTATCCCTCCCACCTTATACGACTGATAGAGCCCCCTCTGATCAGCATTTTCTTCATACTTCCGTATTACATATTTCCGAGCTCTGAAAAACTTCATAAGAGGAGAATGATACTAGAACTTTGATGAACTCAAATCTTAGCTTGAATAGCTGTCCTTTAATTTTTGAGCGAAGGGTATCCGTTTCCTCCTTAAACGATATGCGCGAGTGGTAAATGTTGAGAATAAATTGTCGAATTAACTTGCTTCTGTAAAAAATAAGTAAACGAAATTGAAAGTGACAAATGTGTCTCATCACTTTGCGGACAATCCAGTAACCTTAACCGTTGTGCGACCTAATTGTGGATATTTATAGGTTGACACCTAAGACAAAAGTTCAGCGCTAGTTGTTCGCGCGAGGCCAACTGCCATGACGTGTTTATTCCTAGTCAGAAACACGTGGTGCTTTACACATCCTCCCCGTCTAAATGGGACCTATTTTTCCATCGCACATCCACTGAGTGATAGGTTGTCTGGCTGCCAACGATAGCAGAAGAATCCCGGGAACAATCTTGTGGAAGCTACTTAACTGAGTCGAATTTATCATGAGTCATTCATTGTCCAGGTGAAGAAGACCTCGTGCGCGGAATAAGTTCGTCTGTTGTGTGTGAAGGCTTGTGAGCACATGTGTAACTTTACCGTATTGATTCAACTTAAATACAGTAACCAGCACTTTTTGATCTAAAAAGTTATGTGTTTCTGTGTAAAACTTGCCATCTACACTCAAAACAATCGCTGGTTTGGCAACCAGAGGATCACTACCGAAATCGCTTCCGAAAGGTGCTCATGAAATCTGTGGAGAACGTTATTCTACTAAAATCTCGAAGTGTGAGGATCAAAAAATCTTCGGAAATTACTATATAGATTTCATACTTCTTATATTTACATGTATATATTATATGTACGTGCTTGATTATTATATATTATATATATTATATTATGTATTATATATACTTGATTTGGAAAAAAAAAACTTTGAAAGAGGAATCTTGAAGCTCATCTCGAACTTTCTACGCTTTTAAAAGCGCAGCGCGGGTATCCAGTGAAATACAGGCCACTGCGAATTGTTCAGTAATCCTTCAAGCGGCACAATTTCCTTTTCACTTCGATGAACAGAAAATTCCTAGCCTCCCCACTTAGTGTTTAGTTCTCGAAATTCTAACATATACAGGAATAAATTACAAAACACCAATAATTGAACAAAAATAAAATACAACGAGTAAATTAGAAATATTGTATATCAGAAATAATAGGAGCGAATGCAAAGTCTCGGATGATGAATTCTGATTAAGAATCAAATCAGATATTAGGCCAGGAATATGGATCAGAAGCAACAACCGGACGTTTTCCCAGCGTTGAAGCTCTGAAATCCTTCGCACCTCTTTAGAGCGTAAATGTAAAGTAAGGGCGGTTGGAGTGAGCGCATTCTCAGAATTCAACAATCAGCAGCCTTTTGAGGATCTGAATAGTAAGGAAATCAATGCGCTGAATTGTACTCAAATGTGTGAAAAATGCCATAAAATAAGCAATCACGTTAGCTACGCAGAATGTTATACTCCGACGTTACAATACGTTCGTTGTTGCAGGACACACGCAGGAAAGCGCTCTTTTCCTTGCACCACAGTCAGTGGTCGTGATTTTTTTTGCTTTATTTTAAGTACGAGAAAAGAGCTCAGCTCGTAAACAGACAAAGGTCGTCAATAAAACCATTTTCTAGGAGCCGTAAAGTGCCCATCCCTTTTATTTGTTCATTTCTAATTCCTACTTAATTTTGTGTTTTAGAAACTCCTAATTGGTATTAAAATTTAGCTATTCGTATTTGCTGATCACACCAAAATCAATCTTTTCTAAATGAACTACTTGAAAATACTGTGACAAGGAAAACGAGTAGGACTTTTTTTTCCTATGTAATGCAGGCTGAAAGAGCATGGAACGAGATGTGTAAAATTTTCAAAACAAAGTCTGCAAAAAATATTTATCTCAAATTTTTTTCCAAAAAAAGTTTATTATTAGAGCGCGTTGCCATCTGGTGCTTATTTAAGCACAAAGTGAGTCGCAATTGAGCTCATGTAAATTCAAGTACATTTTTGGGATTAGGTGACAAATATGCGTCTATTCCAGTGTTTATTCATAAGAAATATGAAAAAATGGGATATCTGTGGCGTACGCAGTCTCATTTGAAGGCATCACTCCACGGATCTGGGATGGTGGGGGTTTCAGGTGGAGTATTCGTATACGGGATCGTAGATTATGGAGAGGGGAGTGACTTCTTCTTAATTGCCGTAAAAACGACCCGGAAGGTAGGACCTCCGCCCGTTCTGGCGCACTATTTTCTACAAGGAGATCGACTGGAGCGCGCCAGCATTGTGCGGCGCCGAATCTTCCGGACCGTTTTTTACGGCAATTACAAAAAAATGGACAAAATCACCCTCCTCTCCATAATCTACTATCCCTTATAACAATACTCCACCTGAAATCTGCACCACCTCAGATTCGTAGGGTGCTTCTTTGATAGAAGTTGCGAAATATTTGTTTATGTGCTCGCTTTGTGTGTGACTGACGAAGTCGAACGTTTACTCGGCCATTTTTTGTATTCCAAAAAATATTTGACTCTTTGACGACATCGTTCAACGGCTAACCGCGCTTTTCTTTTTGTTCGCGTGTTATTATCTAATTTTTCACAGTTTTTACAGCCAACGGGTTCATTATCTTCCGATATGATGCAAATATAGGTCGTAAAAGTCTAATGGTTTGACCCATGCAGCAGGTGTCCCAAAAAGCGCTCTGTCGTCAATGGGTTAACAAAAAAGAAGAGCTTCAGCTACGTGGCTCAACGTTTTTCTAACGCAGACAGACGTAAGTTCAAAACGGCGGTGTATGCGGGAAAATGAGAACGAAATCTATCGGGAACAAAAAAAAAAAGACGAGCAATAAAATGCTTTCAATAGAAGGATGGGTAACGAAGGTGTTGTGAACGGAGATAATCTCAATTTACGATTGCTTTCTCTTAACCTCAAGTGAATAGCACAAAAGCAACGTATGTCAACGACACTTCATTTCGACTAACGAAATGAATTCCCTCATGGCTTTGGAGGGTAAAAACGTACGGAATGTATTTTCTGAACACGTAATAAAAACACATGCTTCTTTTGTACACGAGGGAAGAGCAAGAACTGAGTCAGAGAATTACAAGACAATTAAAATTACTTCAATTGTTGAATAGATCTAAATTTGGTGTTCGGGAACAATACGGCTCCCGGGGAACACAGATGAGGGTAAGATGGACGACTTTTCAGTAGACCACATATTAGGTTGAGTGAGTAACAACCTCCGCTTTTTTCAGTAAATTTCTTTAGGTGAGGGCAAATGGCTGACTGAGAGGTACAAAGCTTCGCTGGTAACCATCTCGTTGTTTAAGGTGGATTTTGTTTCAGTATCGATTCAAAAAATCGTTTTCGAAGTCTGAATGGCGAACCTCCCTTCCGTTTCGTATTTCAAGGTCCCACCTCCAAAACGGAATTTGACAAACCAATTTCTAACCGCCCATCTGTTATCAGTCCTTCACCATACACAACTCCATTTTCATGGAGAATCAAAGAAATAATTAGACGTTATGTGCACCACTTCAGACTCCCGCATACAGACTAACCGAAGTTCTGCCTGCGTAGTGATAACAAGAAATGTTTGTTTGGATATCCCATTGCATGTATAAACAGTAACAATAACGATGCTATGTATCTGGGCGTAAGATATTTACCACTCAATATGTCAGTTTGCTTATCTGCACTTGAAATAATTTGAACTCCCAGTTGAGAGCAGAAAATCTAGAATATTCCCTAGGCGCTCTTTGGAAAGAAGCACACAGATATAGAAATTGCATGAGCACAGTAGTATAAGAAATAAGAGGGAAAACGAATGTTCAGATGATAATTCCTGTACATGTATACACGCAGACTGGTTACTACCTAACTTTGTGTAGATATCTCAGATGAATTGTTGCAGAAGTGGGGAAGCGACAGGGCTGTGTGAAATCTTGTCACGGCAACTTTGGTGTTTAATTAGAGAAAGAAGATAGAACAGTTAGTTCATGGCTTCGATATCAAATGCAATTTTATTCAATCATAATTTCTTTTAGGTAAAAATCACAGAGTTGCAATGAAACATGCTATTTTCAGAGAATTAAAAAGAGGAAAAAAAACACCACTATCAACACCTTTTCTGTACCAACCGTTTGAAAGAATTTGCTGAGAAAAATTTGACTTCCGTTCTCGAAACATGAAGTTTTCAAGTTTTATTCAGTTCTGGTGATGCTTCCGCTGGTGTGAATTTTTTTCCTCTGAGAATTTGGGAGCTCCCTTGAACAAAAATCTTTCGTACAGAGAACTTCCGGTTTTTGTTCCTGGTTCTTTCATTAGTTTGTAATAATTAGTTTGTAAGAAAGAACCACCTTTCTTCTATTGAGAGAAAAAATTTAAGAAATTTAATTGTAATAAAGTGGTTTATGTCATCGTTTTGATTGTTCCGTTTTTAGACTCATATCAAAGCGCTGCGAGAATGTCTCGTGCTCATAAGTATCTTCATATATTCTTCGCATTATCCATTACGTGAGGCCAATTTTTAATAAGCTACACTTTTGAGCGCCAGTCAGACCACATCAATAAATCATATTCGTGGATATGGCGGTAGGAAAACGGCTACTATAGCACATCGCAATTCTGTTTGAAATCGAAACTTTTATTGCAGGGACCACTTCTCGCTTCACGGACAGCGGGCTAGCGGGTCTGCAAGGTGTTATAAAAAGGTGGTGGGGTCCGCGACACTGGATCTGATTTCAAAAAAATCTTTTCACAAACACAAGGTTTTAGTAGGTTGTATTTGAAAGATGCGTAAAAGAAAACACTCCAATGTTGAGGAAAAAATAAACGCTATAAAAATATCATGATAAAATGAGCAGCAATAAACAAAAGTTGAAAAAATAATTTCCAAAGAAAAAAATGAAATAAAGTTATATTTGCAAGCACTCAAAAACTCATAAACCGTTTTTTAAATCTGTTGTACTGATACTGGCATAATAATTATTGGTGAGGAACGAAACAGTGTTCGTACAGTGTATATAACGTAGGTCAACATCGTAGGTGTAGGTGGTATGTGAGAATTTCGAGCTTGAACATCTGTATTAGCTTACACCACAAAATTATGTAGAAATAATGAGAAAAATCATAAGTCGACGGTTGAATAACAAATTTTAAAAAGAAGAGATTGTTTTTTTCCGCAATTATAACCAAATCAAACAAATTATGCGAATTCGAAATACTAAACATCACAATTCTCTGGCTTTGCGACGTGTTTATGCTTCGACTTTGATAAAATTTTCACTTCGCGCTATTTTATTCTGAAGAGGACACAAAAGATTTCAGAAATGAAAGAATTCCTTATTCAAAAACCAAGCACCAAATCCTAGAAAAAAAAACAACTGATCCCCCTGTTCCAGGTTTCTCCAGAATACATTTGAAGGGTTATGGCTTCAGTGACGACTTAACTGCAGCACTTTTTTTAAACTATGAATGCGGCCAGTTTTTCGAATTTTTCTCTGTCATTGCTTTACGATCACCATTTCCTTCGTTCTGTCTGACAAAAAAAAATTAAACGATAGTACTTCACCGTTTTTATCCCGGCTGTCGGTTACCTCGAGTGCAAAAGTTTGGGAAATTTTCATCGCTCATCTCTAGCCGTTTCTCCCTGCGAATCTAATCAATGGGATTTACCGTAGAAGATGAAAAAAACCAGTTATCCTACCTCGGCCTCGAAAATTTCATGAAAATCTAAGTGTAATAGATATGTTTCAATCTCTACTAAATTTCTTACAGAGATTGCTATTCAGCTCCTGATTCAGACCTGTCAAGCACCGATTTGAGCAAATTTTAAAAACCGTGATGGGAAAACTTTTCGCGAGATCCCACTTCTTCTGCAAATAACAAATATGGAAGAAGCGAGATACAACAACTTCGAAATTTGCCTTTTATGAGATAAGACAGTGGGCAAATAACGACGTGGTAGGGTTCGAGGTTATGAATTCCAGTTTTTGATATTGACTCTAAATTCACACGCACTTCAATAGCAAATTCAGAGAAAGGATTCAAAAAAGGGACTATGTGCACCACTGCAAACTCTTCGATTGAAATATCTGCTATAATATTAAAATATTAAAAATTATTAAACAAATTAATTATTATTAACAAATTATTATTATTATTAACAAATTAATTAACAGTGCTTTCATTTGAATATTCCTAACAAGAGAGAAGCACACTTAGTATTTCAGTTAAATGGTTGTTCAGGTAGAAACTCTCAGAAATTTCAAAAACCAAAGCAAGAGTATAATTTTATTAAAACAGCAAATGAAATGGTAGTATTCATTCTAGTGGGAGGAAATAATGAAAACAACAAAGAAAAGCAAAGAAAAAAGAAGAAAGGAAAATTGTTCAAGTCTTCAAAAAAATACCTTGAGAAGAATCCGGTTGGCTCAAGGATAATCTCAAGGATAACGATGGTTTAATGAGACAATGAAGTAAAGATAAACGACTTCGCAAGCTCCTCGGCGCGATCTATGTATGTGTCGGGATGTTTTGCCGAGGGCATTATTTATCGAGCAGCGACCCTACGAACGCCCCGCAAACCCAAGGGAACTGTCACATATATTAAAATAGAACGTTTTTCCAATGAAATAACATTTGGTCTCCAAGATCCTTGGTATAAATTTTAAACCCCAGATTTTTCTTTGTTTTCAAGTACATGGTTCAGAAATTTATTGCGTTAATTAGACAAAAGGCCACATATAATAAAAATTATCCACATAAAATAAATAAATGTGGTAGTAGACGTAAATAACCAGCCTGTACAAGTTACGAGTTCACTGATGCATATGCATGGAAGTTCCAGGTTCCGGTGACCTAGAAACAGTTCCACAAAAAAGTCAACTATTTACCATGTCCTTCAAATCATTGGTTAATCCCCTAGTTGTGGTTATTGGGGTTAAAATTACGGGAATAATATGATATTTTCCATTGTGCCAAAAAACGGATCCTAGGGATAGACTTATGTGAGAAACTTCGTCGTCTGATTCTGTGAAATTTCAGCCCGAGATGGAACTATTCATTATTCATCCTTTTAAAAACCACAATTTCGCATCCACTCTGTAATTTCTTCTACGACATAACAAATATTCAAAAACACCGTAATAAGATCCATAAGCTATTATTTTGTTGATTACTAGTTATTTCCGCTCTGTTGTGATTTAGGTGGACACTCTAAGAATTAATTTAAAAAAAAATATAATTGCCATCGAATCATGAAAGTTAACAAGAATTCGAGTGCATAACATACTAATGTACCAAAATTATATTAGGACGAAAAAAATTAGGAAAATTGAAAAGTTAAAGGCCAATTCCGAGACTCTCGGCTCTCTTTTCAACTCGATGAGGGGTTTTCGACAGCTGAATAAACATTTAATATATTTTAATAAATTTTAACCTGCTATTTTACTTATAAACTTTTAAGCCCAGAACTTATCTACCTTCTTCTAAAAACTAAGCTGTACTGTAAAGTTGTTTTTCTCTCTGAAAAATAACAAAATTTTCTGGATTTTTATGTATTTATGTGTATATTCCCCAATTACTAGAATGAACTCGTAAAATTACTAGAAACACACAGGCACCCCATAATAACGGCCGAAGAAAATACACACTATGTTTTTTTTCTTCACAGGTTCAAAAGGAATAATACCATGTGTACATACATGGCGACATTATTCCAAAGTAAACGAATAGAACCACGGCAAAACACCGCAATTACTTCTAATAAGACTGAGCAAAACCATTGTTGTGTTTGTGGCATGCAAAGTTGTCCTGAAAAAAAATGGTGAGCTCTTAAGGGAATCCTGACTGACTTTGAGGAGATTTTATAGGCACACAAATAGGCCGCCTAAAATATAAATATGGGACTTCTCGGCAACTAATAGATGTCTTTCGACATTTATAGAGATTGTTTTTATGGTTACAAACCAACTTACAAGCTATGTACCCCTTCAAAACGAGGAAATCCTCCAAACGCTCATGAAACACTACAAAATACGCCGCGGAGAAGGTTTCTTTGAGGCACAGCTTTGTTGGAACTCCTCTAGTACACTGAAGTGGTCTTTAGAAGCATCAATGAAGACAATTTCCGATGAATGACCATGTCTTCAAGGACTCTGGAAAAGATGAGGAGATTATCGAAGAAAATTCGAGTAGAACAACAAAGAACACTCCGAAGAGAAAGTGTATTGTCGAACCAATTAGATAAAGAGATGATTATTAGTTAAAATAAATGAAATTTTGAAGAGTCAAAATGTTAAAAATAAAAATAAGTTTGTCCGTTGTTACTACAATGTTGGTCAAGATGGTTGTTCCATCTGTATACTGCAGTATACTCAATCTATTCTTAGTTCTGGATATCAGGAAGGTAACGTACCTAAAAGAAAACCACGGGGATGAGTGTGGGTTACGAGTATGACCTCAATTTCCTCTCAAAAGAAGTTAATAAACGTTGTTTGTTCCTACGAGATACGTGAAAAGACCTCACTCTTGTGCACGCACCGCATCCACGAGCGATCAATGACGTCTCTTGAGATTCATCTAAAAGCAGGAATGAGGTGATCGGATCGAGTGCAAGGAAGCACATCGTACCGTACCTCATAAGAACTGAAGCGGTTTCCATGTCGTTTCTCACTTCTTTCTCAGCAACATTAAGGAAGAACATGCTCATATTTGTAAACTACACCCTGAACTCTATGTTTTCTACAAGATTTCCACATGAGGGCAATTTTGTGATACACTGCCTTCAAACAGAAACCGCCCTTGCCCTCCTCAAACTAATAATAATCAATAGCCCTAACCTAGTTCTTGCTGAGAAAGTAGTGAGAAAGTAGGACATTGGTGGAGCTTCTGATGAAAGGATATGAAGATTTTTCTTGAAATGACTCGGGGTAGAACTTGATACCGTTTCGTTACGTGTAGTTACGATACAGCGCAGAGACATTGTAGAAGTGAAAGCCTATTCAAGTCATTGTCGATTTTATTAAATCCTTTTAACAGCTAGTTGGGGCGGGTGTAGTGTAGCGGTTAGAGGTTCCGCTTCCTGCACGATCGATCGGACGTTCAAATCCGCCGCAGTCCTCACTAATCCCTTCCTCCCTCCGGGGTCGATAAATTGGTACCAGACTTGTCTGGGAGGATAAAAACACTGGCTTGACACATCGACTAGCCACCGCAAGTCATTGTATAGGCCGTTCGTTAACCTCAAACGATTCTGAATTGATGTGAACGTTGGGTTCCACCCCTGTGCGAATTGATTAACGCCAGAAATTTTATCCTTCATCGTTTAAAGAGCTAATTGAAAAGGAAAAATACAACCAGATACTGGTCACCGGCAGCTCCACTCTAGCTACTTATGGAAATCCTCCACATTGAAAGACATTTTATTGCAGCCATGATAGCTATTTAGCGACTATATAGCTATATTTAGCGACGGATACCTGTTAAATTGCTCGACTCACAAAAAAAAAACAGTACTCAAAGAACAAACAAGACATGTACAAATGTATTGATCCCCAATTTTGTTCTCTGCGTCTGTTTGCGCTCACGTAAAAACAGGACTCAAAAAAGATAGCGCAAATAACAGGAATAAAATTGACCACATAAGAAATCTAATTTGTGTGCTGTCTATGAAAACAACGTTCGACAAATCAATTAGACTTAGATCAATTTAGCTTTTAGATATTTTCACAGAAATTTGGTGAGGATCGGCATTGCAATAAGGTGAATGATGAGAACATAAACCTAGGTTGAACATTATAAATCGATAGGTAGGTTGGATTTTACTCACTGTTTATCATAAATTCAGATGAGGACCATGAACAATAAGGAAAGTATCATTTTACTTTTCCTTTCGAGGATCAACAGAATCAGTGATGTAGAGGAAATCAATAGAGATATTCACAATAAAAGCTGTGAACGATTGCTTAAGTGAAAACGTTGACTCTTCCTGGAAACCGCTTGTTACTATTTCATGAGGTCAGTTAGATCCTGATGCTCTTTTTTATGACAACATCGTGCGAATAAATTTCCTATCAAATTTCCGTTTTTAATTAGTTACGAGGCAGTAAAGCTACCATTAATGCACGCACACGTGCTATTTATCGCAGCCTAAAAATAAAATCCATTATTTTGACGGGATGAATAGAGTTTTAGGTCTGGACGAAAAAAAGAACTGAATGCCAAAACAATTACATTCGCTACGGGTAAACTTTACGTATTTGTGGAAATGGAGACAAATCAGGCGGTGAGGCCTCATCCACGCCTCCGCGATTGAAGATAACAGGAACAGCACATTCATAATCGTGGAATGAAGCATAAATCCTACACATCTATATACATGCGAATATTTCTTAAAGTACAATTCAATCCACGTAAAAAGCTAAAAAAAATCTTCTCATCTTTACCAGTCATCGAACACCATCACTCTTAGTGCACGATCGATAAATTCCATCTTTTTCGGTGACCATACCAGTTTCCGTGAATGTTTGAGTACTAGGATCTTAGCCTCTTTCCAGCTTAGAAGTGAAACCAGCGCGAAAAATTAAGTAGTCTTAATTTTCTAATTTTTACCACTACTTTGGTAACCTTTCTCTCGTGGAAAAGGCGGAAACAGTTCTAGAAGTAAGTACTGATGAGGAAACACTTCCTGGAGATGAAAGAAAGCTCTACTGTATCGATATAAACCATATGTTAATTGTCTCAGCGAAATTGAGAATAGCTGAAGTGTGGAAATAATCGCGAGTTCAGGGAGACACTTATTACAGTTTTTCTTTCATTTTTAACCACTGATTTTGTTGTGAACTGGAGCGTCAGACAAATAGATCTGTGAATAAATGTTTAATGAACAGAGTAAGACAAATAAGCGAAATCTTTGTATTTTTGGGGAAAAAATGAGACATTCCTTTTACGGGCGACAACTTCGGCGGCTCTAACCATCGAGGAAATTGTTAAACGCATGCCCAGACTGCTGCAATATCTTCAAAAGGGAGTTTTTCAAGCGCGAAGTTCCAAGGGTTTTTTTTTCTTGTATGAGGATTAAACAGTTCGTAGTGTTAGTGCCAGATGGAAATTCACATGGATGTGGCTAGAATTGAGTTTAGCTCATCTGTGTCTCTGTACGAAACATTTTCGCCTATGAGGGAGATTTCTCATCTATTTTTCCTAGACGGGAAGATTGGGTTAAATAAAGGCTTACGCAAAGCGGGGGAACGTTCGTATTTGATATGAAACCCAAAAAAAAGCATATTTTACGAACAAAAATTGCTAAAACATCGCTAGATATGGTGGAAGTTCACCTAAACGAATTTTCTGTTACGAAAAGGACTTTTTCCTCTTTTAAAGGAAATTCCAACTAGGTTATTGTTATGAAACGAACGGCATAAAAACATCAAAAGGAATCTCTCATTTCAAACGTTATTCGTTTAAACATAACGTATTCTTCATCGAAGGTGGAGCTGTATTTATTAAAGGATTGAAACTACAAGTGTAAGTGTTATTTATTTGTTTACTTATTACAAAATGGCTCAATGACGTGCTAAAAAAAAGGATGCAGCTAAAAGGACAAATACAAAACAAATACAGCTAACACATGGTAAAAAGACAGAAAAAGAATGCAGAATCGGCAGAGATCAGTTCCCTGTACGATTCCGGCTTGGGTAACTCAGCACTCAAAACCACCGAGTCGCAGAAAGAAAGGTTAGGTATCTAACAGATGTGGAGCTATCAGAGTATTTGCGGTTTTTAGGTAAGTGATATTCGTTCACATCAGTCATTAAGTTGTCCAGCTCCATCGACTGCACCATATAGTTAAATCGCCGGAGGTTCAGCTAACGGGGGTACTGTCTCACTCAAGTAAGCCGGTGTGTGGAGATGGAAACAATAATATTTTAGGCTATGACTTTTATGGCTTACTAAAAGAAGATGAAGCAAAAAAGTAGTATGCCGGCTGAACCAAAATTTTAAAAGGCAAAGGGTAAAGCTTTAGGATAATATTGTACTTGTCTAATTCCCGCTAATAATAATAAAATAAATAATAACAAATAATAAAAAATAATAAAAAATAAATAAAAATAACAATAATAAATAATAACATTGCTAGTAAAATCGCTAAAAAGAGAGTAGATAGTTTCTTTCAATTAGTGAAACTCAATGAAATCTACCTGGCGAAAGCATTTGTAATGAAACAAAGAAAAACAGCAAACAAGCGAAACCGTAAAAAAATCGAATTACACGCTTAAAACGTTGAAAAATAAGAAAGATGGCAAGAAAGAAAGATAAATTCAGAGGATTTTTTGAAGAAGAGTTAACAGAAAAGACAGAGGCTCAGAAGATTTTTAAGGTAGGAGGGAAAGGCGGTTCATCTTGGCACCGCGAAGGTTTGATACCGGTGTTCGCTAATCGTGAAAGATGAACTTTGCAATTTGAAGTGTCGAAATTAAGAAAGGAAGCTTACGCTACTTAGTACCATTCACGGAGCTCCAAAGTCAAAAAGGTGGAATGAATCAAGTTCTTCTGTCCGCGCTTGGAAGTTTTACTGTTTTCAGCTATTATAAGCACATGCGTAGAAAGAATGCGATGCCATCTAACACTTTGGTTGAGAAAAGTACTGCAGAGGGTACTGGGTGTGGGTACCTTTTGTTCGTATCATTGCTATATAATCCAAATCTTCCTATTCTAAGAATGCTCAGGCTGAACACCCCATACTTCCTGGACACTAGCTTGGTGTTTTTTTTTTAAGTGTACGGAAAGAAAAAGGGAAATCTAAAACAGTTCCTCCATAAAACAAGGAATTTAATGATGATGTCTTTAATCCAATAGCGGGTATGGTGTAGCAGTTAGAGGCTCCACTGCCTGCACGATCGATCGGAGGTTCGAATCCGCCCTAGTGCTCACCAAGCCTTTCATTCCTCTGGGTCGGTAAATTGGATATCAGGCTTGTCTGTGAGGATAAAAGCATCGACTTGATACATCTACTACCCCCGCAAGTCACTGTATAGGCCAGTTACTCGTCCGTAAACCTGAACGATTCTGAATTGAAGTGAACGTGGTGGCGCATCCCAAGCGGATTAATTAACGCCAGACACTTTGTCTTTTATCCTTTACGGTACGCATATCCAATCTTAAAGGCGTCAGCCCACGAATCTGGAGTGGTGCGGATTTCCGGTGGAGTATTCGTATACGGGACCGTAGGTTACTGAGAGAAGAGTGATTCCGTCCATTTCTTCCTAATTGCCATAGAAAACGATAGGAAGATACGGCTTCGAGCGTTTCGGCGCACTATTTTCTACAAAGAGTTGGATTGGAGCGCGCCAGCCTTGTGCACGCGCATCTTCTGAGCCGCTTTTTTCGGCAATTAGGAAGAAATGGACAGAACCACACCCCTCTCCATAATCTATTATCCCGTGTACAAATAATCCACCTGAAATCCGCACCACCTCAGATTCGTTGGTACGCTGCCTTTAAGGAAACCGGTCTTATTAAGGTTTTTTCTGGATTTTCCCAATCTTAGCAATTTGTGCTTTGGTATGAGGACACCAGATTTGTGTGAAATACTCTAAGTGTTGCAAAACAAAACTTTCATAACACAAGGTCAAGTTTGGATCATTATAGCAGATATTGCGTAGGATTGTGTTCTTTGCGATGTTATCAATGTGGTCAGTCAACTTCAGAGAAGAACTAAAGAGTCCTGGTAGACCTTTAGTAGTTTTTCATGCCTCAACAAAGTTTTGTTCTTTTTTTTGAGCTCCTAATTCACTGGGTGACCGTTACCAAGATCCGTTACAAAACATTTACTAGGAATAATCGCGATATGCCATATGTGTACCCAGAGAACAGTTTTAACTAAGTGTAAATGAATGGGAGCTGTACTGTACAAATGAGTCATCCAGTAGTTAGATAGACAACAGCTAGTGAATGTTTCCGAAAATATCCATAAATTCAATAGGTTCTGAATGAGAAAATGATGTAACCATATTGCTAGTTTTCCGGCTTGAAAAGGGAAAAGCTGTGAACTTACATACATAGGAGTAAGCAAAAAAAAGAACAAAATCAAAGCTGCGAGAGCCTTTGTGTCATATCCCATATCACTACTCTGCCTGCCGCCCTCCACTACCGACTTAAATCTTCACAATCGGATTTTATTTACCTGCATTCTCCAGTCCTAGTTAAGTTTAATTTTTCCTAATGTTATTTAAAATTGGCCTACTTTGAATTTAAGAATCACATGCTCTAATAGTTTGCAAAATCATTTGAAAAAAAAATTGATTCAAGCTGCTTTTCAGGGGGTGTATTTTTTGGTTTTGAGGTTATTTCAGATTCTGAATTCAGATATGAACGGCCTGAATTTAAATTGTGTAGCGATCTATAACACGTTTCGTAGAATCACACCACTGATTCATCTATTCGGCTTCTTTCTTCAAGTTTTACATTGAAATGACACTTACTACTTCTTGTTAAATGACCCCTCACCATGTATGTGTTCTTCTAGGCAGTAGAATTCGTCTGGATTTGGTTGTTTTCCTTAATCCATCTCTCGTCAGTTGTATCACCTTCACAATTCTGACCTCGAATGGGGTCGTCTCACACATGGAAGAGTGTGATATTGGTTGGTTTGGATAAACATTACATATTATGATTTTTAATCTCTTCCAATTCTTTTTAAAAAACCGTTGGCTGATCTTCGTGAATCCAATGAGATGTGCAGTAGAAAATGTTCTTATCGTGTGGAAGAAAAGTAGTCAGGTAATTCTTTAAAAAGACTGAAAAAACAGCTGAAAGCAGGGAACCTACCAAACTCAGGCGGCGCTGGCCGATCTGCTAATGAAACCTGGCCTCCACTTCAGATCACCGACAAAATCAAAATTAAATCTGATGCTACGAGAATGGAAGGTGTAATCCTGAAGACCTCTTCTAAGTTATTGCTTTTTTTGCTTTAAAAGCCATCTTTTTCAATGTTTTTATCAGATCAGTACATAAATTTAACTCAGAGCTTACAAAAGTTTCCCGATCTCGGTCGGCTTGATGTTTACAGTTGACGTTTGATGCTCGCTTTCAATGTATGTCAGATTTTCAAGTGATTTATTCATCGAAATAAAAAGTTTGTACACATTACTCGTTTTAGGATAATAACCATAAAAATTTCATAAAAGCATCAATAGCAAATGTTCTTCAAATCGATCAATTAATTTAAGTAAGAGCTGAGCGAATAGATAAAAAGGAAGAAAGAAAACTGGGAAAGAATAAAATTGTTACTTTTATAATAAGCTTAAAACAAAGGGAATTTATCTTTGTGCTATTTTCATCTGAAGTCATCTCCGCTAAATCCGTTCCTGGGTACAAACTGGCCCTGTCAAAACACTTCAAAGCGCGATGGAGCCTAATCTAAAGGCTAATGAGCCAGTTCGACGGAGGCGGGTGAAGAAAGGAAGACGGAACGAAGACACTAGGAGGTAAGTATGAAAGCAGGAGAGTGCTTACGTTATTCCAGAATTTGTGGATATATCCCATTTGTTTTATTAGTGATGGAAAGATTAATTAGACTTTAAGAAAGGAGTACTTTGTGCAAAACTTTTCGCCCTTTCACATAGTAGGCTACTCTTCGGATTGTATTTGCTGCAATTAAACTTCTATGAATCTTCACACTCCTAGGAAAACGTCGAAGCAGTTCGGACGTCCTGAGTAGTACCACCATTGCTGCTGGTTTACGGCGACGAGACACAGCCGCACAACGAGCGTCGTTCTTGATGGGCCACTAATTGCTGCTCTAGAGAAAAGTCGAGCACCATCCACCATGGGAACATAGCGCCCGCACCAAGGTGAAAATATTTTTGCTTTGTTACCCCTTCTCTGGTCCTTTTATCTCCGGTTTCTATGTCCAATGTATGTGTTGTGAATGAATAAATTGGTTGGCATCTTACACTATGCTATAACACCTTCACCTGAAGAAATCTTTTTTATGTACAGATGAATTCAGAGTTTTGGAAAAAAGTCTTTTTTTAGCCTAGAGTAACTAAATAGCACCAATTGAACCCTGAAATATCAATTGATATGTCTCTTTTTGTAAAGGACTAGCAACAGGATTTTTAGAGGTATAAAAAGATTTAAGAAAACATTTTCAGAAGGAAACTCATTCAAAATCTCGTAACAGACTATTTCCTTTAAAAAAGAGTTGGCTGATGCTGAAGAAAACCTGTAAATTATCCTAGAATATATTCGCAAAATGACGCTCAAAACCGATCTCACCTTCCGTAGGATTTGCAGTGGCTCATAATCGTGGAAGTTCAGCACAGAACTGAGACGGTACTGCAAAAATTTCTCAGCTGACAAATTATTTCGGATGTGTGCCGGTAGACATCCTGAACACTTCGATAACTACAAATCCCACCCCACAAGTACTTATCGGAGTGCAACTGAAACTATAAGATGGAAAGTTAGAAATCGATCACGAGATAGTCAGCGTATTACATTTGAACTCCATTTATCGCACTCAATCCCTTATACCTTTAAAGATCACTGCGTATTGTTGATTTATTTGTTTCTAAGTAGAATACGATATGTAGTTGTGCAATGAAAACAAATCGAAGTTTTCTGTTGTAATATCTCACGAGTTTTTTTTTTGTTCTCAACTGGATTCTCAACTGATACAACTATGAGTGGAAAACAAGGGAATGTGAGGATTTTCATGAAATCAGTAGCTTTATGCGGTATAAACTGTGCTCCTCAATTTTTTTCATCGATACAACGACAAATCCATTAGCTATTTCCAGTCATTTACGAATATCAAAACAAAAGCTAAATAATATATGTACAGTGTATGTACTGACTAATGAACCATCTCCTGCAAAAATAAGAGAAGAAACATTCTTCAGACTACTTTCGGTATTATTCTTCAATTTAAAGGCATTCACATCAGAATTGAAAGACAGAAAGTTTTCCGGTTGCTGAATTCCGCTGTTCCACTTCAGTGCTCCCTTTGCAAATCACACAAAATGTTGAATTCTCTCCTTCAGAGGATTAGCAGTGAATGAAGATTCGCTGATTATGTATCACTCGCTCCCCCTAAACGTTGAACACAGTGTTTTCGAACTGACTGATGGAAGTTTTTTCCTTAAAATTTTGATGTCAAATTACACTTGCAGGTTAATGCTTAGCAACGATGATGATTTTTAATTCAACAGTCCTGCTACACCTTAAAATAAATATCTCTAAAGTTTTCTATTTACCTAATTACTTATTTATTCGTGTACCACAATGGTGAACGAAAAAAAAACGCCTCTGACAGCGCTGCAAAAGAGATAACAACTCTCGAATTACTTCTTTGATAATCTATTTTTGGTTAGAAATTTTCCATACTAGTTTTGATCAGAATGTGCTCGTCACAGGTTCAAATCCAGTAATTCGAACTACTCGGAGTCTTCTCGACATTGCGACCATCCACCTCCTCTCCACCTGCGTCCTGGAAGTACTCAAGAAACCAAGTGGCTGCGAAGTTCGTTGCAGGCTGCAACCGATGGTGTACGGTAGCCATGAGAGCTTTTTGCACTGAAATCGACGGATACTTGTTGAAGTGCTTGACTGCTTGTGACACTCAGACTCACCATTGTGTGTGAAGAGTGGGTCATGATGAAAGGGCTGCTGATTGCAGGCAGGGCACTGGGATCGAGGCGACGATGCTGTTGAATGCGACGATTCTCATTGATGCTCTTGTTATCAATTCAAACAACGCTCTGTTGTGCTCGTTATTCCTTTAGTTTATTATGATAGTAGTTTTTGAGCAGAAAAGGTAATCCGCAATTGGGCGAGAAACGCACCAGTTCTCAAAGTAGTCTGCACTTTCAGCGAATTTGATGCATATTTATTCAAACATTTCCAAATTACTCCAAGTACTTTACGATTCACATGTGTGTCAGAAGTGCTGATATAATTCAGATCAACGCTAGATTTTTCTGAAATCATTTTATGTCTTTGTAAAGTAAAAGTTCAAGGTTTTCATTAAAAATCCTCGACCAGCAATTATCCATGATCACATAACTTGCTTCACACGTAATTTGGATCAGCCTTATTCAACTTTAATTTGATCAAATTTAAAAATTGAAGTCAGATTAAGATGAATGTATTGCAAACAATTTAGGATTTTTCCACAAGCTATTAACATTATGATTAAACCATTCTGTTACTTCCGTAAATATTTTCTGAAAAACAATTTTTCAGTGCTGGTGGACAGAGCGCTTCACTAGTTTATTATAAGCTTGCTTGTGCCTCTAACAGCCTCTGAACCCCAGAAATTGGCATTCTTTTCAACTTCACCCGAGAATGGTAACAGTTACAGTTTTTTGTAGTTTTGAAAAAAAAGAGTCAAACAGATTTCTAAGTAGTTTTTGGCGATTGCGTAAATTGTGCACGTTTTTGAGTTTTTATTAGTTTAGTTTATTAGTTAGTTAGTGTAGTTATGTGAATGGTAGTCTTTGAAGAAAAACGTACATAAAAAACGTACGTACATAACCTCAGCAAAATCCTAGGAATTTCATTTTTGATATCGGATACTAGATTTATGTTTATATTTATAAATTTATGGTGGTGTATCAAAGTTCTCATTGATACTCTTTTGTTGCTCTTTTTGTTGTAAATGAACATTTTCATTCGTAATACATTTGTGATACTTTCAGCTTGTTGTCAAATCTCTGGAAAAGGGATAAGTCTCGCTTCCAATGTGTCAACCAGAAGAAGGCCCTCGTTTTCTCTCCACAACCTGGAGAATGTAATTTAGACACCGTATCCTCATTCGTCTCGGGCGCTCGACGAGCAGTTTCGGTTTCGGCAAATTTAAGCGTTTGCCGTCGGCTCAGTTTGGATGTGACGAGCGCCCGCGGAAAGGATCGTAATGCAATAGAGACAATGACGCACCCTAATCGGCTTGTTTAGCCGCCAATCTAGCATCCTCAGCGGCTGTACGCCCTGATACTGATTGCAGTCCCCCATAGCCAGTCGGCTTTTCCATCTGTTGATCAACCGGTTGCTCCGGGATCTTCACCTCTCCATATTCTTCATTTTTATTGCTTTCTCAAAGATCGACAGCATCTATCTCCAACTAAACGCTTCGTATAAGAAGACATTGTGAAGGAAACGCAAAATGAAGGAAGTTTTAAAGTTCTTGTTCACCACCGAACAATACGCTAAAAAGATGGAATTAGACCGAAGTTTCGGCTACACTGGGACTTTTGGAAGATCTTTGATCTATTTTGCAAGCCCGGAAACTATCACTCATCTAGACATTTGCAAAATTTTGAAGTGAAAATTTTTTTGCCTTAATGAGAACGGCGACAGACCTACTGTTAAATAGTTTCTATGGTAAACTTTTACAAGTGCTCCAGCAGAATGAAAAGACAATTCTTGAATCGGTAAAGTCTACTTGCAATCTTTCTTTCGTAATCCTTAAAGGCCAGAACGGTTCTAGCTTGTCCAATTAAAAAACGTAAGGCTCATCTAGATCAAGAACACTTTGCGATTATCTTTTAAATAATAACTTTGGTGTTTTCCAACCTTGTGTGGCACCCATCCAAACTGGATTTTCACCCATCTCATCCGAACAAATTATCCAGCACCATCACGCTAGTCTCGCCACATCTTTCAAGTTCTTCTCAACAAGTGAAGAAAAACAAACACCAATCTAGCTCGCTGGTGCATTTTGGGACCGATACCAGGCAGTCGGCGACGGCAGCTGTGTGACTCTTTGACCTCGCCGGGATTGCCCATCGTTCAAGTACCCATGAGCGCACTTGACGGACACAACTATTCCTCATTATTACTTATTCATGGCTTGTAGTTAGGATCCGGAATCGAGGACATGTCTGGAAGGAGGACTCATCTCCTTAAATGAGCGTGAAACAAGTGGAAGAATTGTTACTGTTCTTAGTTTTATGTAACACTTTCAAGTGAGCATCTTTTTCACTTTACGCCCCATACCTCCTTGTTCGTTGACTTTCCCAGGCAAACACTTCAATTGTTTTCCTCCTTTTCCTGCACCTTTCCAAAAGCTGAAGTGGTTTCTGTTCTGTTTGGCAATATTTATTCATTGTCGGTGCGATTTCTCATCATCGTTTCTCAGGAGTCCTATTGACGATGTTTAAAACGATATTTAACCAAAATTTCTGAGGAACAAAGTTAACAAGTAAAATCTGGAATATGTCGTCTGAAATGTCGGTACATAACAACTTCTCTTTTGCAATGGAAAGCAGCACCTATAATTTCTTAGGTAAAAATCTCTAAGAAAACGAAAATTCGCCTTTTTCTTTCAAGTATGATCCTCACGTAGTATAGAAAATTGTACTAAACAATGTCACCGTATTAGAGAAACTTATAACTTTTCTAGCGCTATTATTGTTTCATATTCGAGCAGCATCAGTTGAAGTTAAACTCATATACCCTATATAATAAGCTAACGAATATTTTATGAAACCTCGTCACGCCATTCAAACACTCCAGAACCGTTGAAGCATCTTCCATAACAAAGGCGCCTAATTAAACGCACCGTAGTCCTCATAGGCCACGCCCACTGGTGCGTCAACCAATCAGCTGCCGGCGAGAGCACACGATTGTGCGAGCCGAGCAAATGAAATTTCGCATATCAAAGTGTAGGCGATGTTGTCGAGTGGCACTCTACATCCTATATGGGATGGATTCTGGATTCGAAAGGGCAGTGAGCGTCGATTGTGAAAGAATCGGAAATAAGGAAGAAATCAATCAGTAACTTCTACCAAACTTACTCAAAGAAATACCGTCGCAAAATTCGTGCGGAGGTTAAATCTAATAGAATCTCTCGTTTCCATGGTATTTTTTCAGGCCATGAAAGAATCATCGTCTTCTAAACGCGAGAAGGCAGACGATGAAGATGTCACTGTGGTGGACTGCGACTCCGACGATGAGCGTGAAGCGACTACGACAGAGAAGCCTAAAAACAATGACAAGGCGCAACTACCACGATTTTCTGTCACTAATATATTGTCGCCGCTGAATAATCTAGGTAGGATTTCAGAATCTTTTCAGAAGAGAAAAAATATCAAGGATACTGTAATTAAAAAAAAAAACTACTCATCGTTTCATGGTTATTACACATTTTGACAACTAGTAAAGAATAAGAAAGCAGAAGTGAGAGAATCGGCGCTGTTCTTTCTCGTTTCTAGCAAGTGAATCTGCCCACAAGGTAGAAAGAGGCCACCTGTTATTAACATTGGAACTTTTACATATAATATCGTGCAGGTTCAATCAATTTGTTCATTCATGCTTGTACCAAGAAAAAAACAGAGAAAATCCTTTCCAAGCCTTGCCTGAAACCTAGGAACAGCCTTGCCTGTTTAATGGACTTATGGACTTTAATTTCGTCCACCGCTATGTTCTAAACTGTCGTATTCTTTAAAAAAGAGAAATGCCGTGTGAATACCATCGCAGCGCAAAAGTGAGCATTTCATCGACAGAAAGAGCTTAAGTTTGAGAAACAATTAGTAACTCTTCACAAAAAATCCGGCTGTTCCTAGAGGAGAAATCTTTAGTAACCGAACAATTTCTTTCGCTCCGTAATATGGAAAAAGGGAAATGAGAAATGATGATTATTTTAAGAAAAGTTAGGAAGTGGTCCATATACGCAAAAAATCTGAGTACAGGAGAGAATAATCACCGTAGTGCAGCAGCCAGAAGAGAGAATACCAGTGCTGCCTAGTGAAAAACTTATGTAGCTGGTTGAATCATATTGGAACTTCAGAGTGTTCCTAGCTCATTTCTTGAGTATTTGCACTAGATGAATTTTGAATGAGCAGCATTACAACATCCTACTTTGTAGGATGTTGTAATGCTGCTCATTGTACTTTCATTTTATACATTAGCATTACCATTATAGCTTTTTCATAGAGCATCAGCTCTTTTTCGACAGCAATACTGATGTCAAGACTAACTACGAACACTTGTCGTCGCAAGTAAAAGGAAGAGAAGAAAAAACAAGCAATTTTTTGATCAATTTTTTGTTTTGCTACTTTACTTTGCTACTTTTGCAACTATTCCCTCCTTAATCAGATGTTTTATGCCAATCGACCTTTTTTCAGCAGAATTATTCGCCTCGTTCAAACCTCAAAAGTCTCCCAGTCGGAGACTTACATTCGTTTTTTGTCGGCATAATAGAGTTACAGTTTGATCTGACGGCTCCTTATTGTATAATCACAGGGAGATTTCCAATACATAAAAGTTTCCTTTTTTAAATGGTACGAATTGTGAATCACCTACATTGCTTGTTATTTTCATTCCACCCTACCGTAGTCGTTGAGACGAGAGTGTACAGGACTGAGACGTGGGTCGTCGCCCGTCGAGGCGTTTGAGCGCCGAGGCACTTGTGCGTGGCTGAGCAATCGCGAAAAGCGGCTTCAAGTGGGTGCTAGAGCGGCTTTTCATGAGAACCGAAGCGGTGCCCATATTCGACGCTCTCGAGCACCACACAAGCGTTCATTCCACGCTCCTCAGTGCTCACTCCACCACCTCCAGAGCATCGCGATCCACATACATACGTGGGGTCGTTGTCGCCGACATCGTTCAAGTTATCACCGCCCCACTCTACTCTGCAAACCCTCTTCTGTAGCACCCTTAACGTGGAGTAGGCCTCTTCCTGCATCACAAGAGATCCTCTCTTCTGTATGTAGCGCCGAGAATCCTTGAACAACTGAAATGACACTTCACGACGACGACTGAAAGTTGGTGCTAGGCATGATGAGCATCTTCTGCATATCAGCGAGCATCTCTTTCAGCTGACATGCAAAGATTGACTTCAAGCGCGAACTTACAGTTGTTGGATGAGTTCGTTAGTCTCTCCACGGCCACCCACGAAAATTACTTAAAATAATTTGGAAATACACTACATGCTGCGATCATTATAATCGAGTCACTTTTTCATCGTGTGAGGGCGAGTAACGGCTGAGCTCACGCTAGCTTCAAAATAAGCTCATTCATAATCCTAAAAAGACGGGTTCTTATGAATTCTAACGTTCTCTTCCTTAACCATAAATCCACCTTTGCTTAAAAATTAATAAAGCTTTTGCAATCTCAAACTATGAACATCTTGCAGCCACATGTAAATGGGACCTAAATGACTGACTTTTCAACCATTCCCATAAAATAATCAAGTTCGCATATTTTCTTTTTCGCTACACAACTCAGCTTATTGTTTTTATAAGGATATTTTTTCAAGATCAACTGAGTTACGGTAGTTCAACAAATACTAGCGACCGTAAACAGTCGCGGACTAGTTCTCTACGAAAATCTCTATGAATAAAATCTTGTTTTAAGATAGAAAATCAATGCATGAAGAAGATAAAAGCGGAGAGAAAAACAACAATGGCTATCTTGGACTACTTTGCACTCTACTCGTACTCTATCCTCGAAATTTTAGCATTTGGACCAAGCGTCTTCATGGCCTGGAATATTTTAAATGCAAATTTCCAATTATTCTCTACTGCTTTGAAGCCTTTTGTTTTAAGAAGACAATTTTAAGATTTAAAATGTGGGAAACTATTATCATTGGTGCCCGATAACCCCACAAAGAATCAAAACTGTCAAGAAATTCTGAATCGCACGAACTGAACTCTCCGTCTCTCGAACCTATTCCTGTTTCTGTTTTAAATCTCGTTTATTGGTTTTCCTATATGTATTTATCTTTGTTTCGCTTTATTCTTCTACCCCTCAAAAAGAGAAATACAGCAAAAATTTTCTGGAAGCTGTTTTCTCATTTGAACAGCTAAGAAAAAACTGTTTTAAAAGTAATCAATTAATAACTAGTGCAGTTTCCGTCTAATTTTGCCGATATAAAATTTGTCTAGTAGGCACTCTTCGATAAAGTGTAACAACTGCCTATTCATAACATTTAACAGTAATCCAGAGAATGCTGGAGAAGATACTATTTAAATAGAAGAAATAAGTGAAATGATGAATTAGGCGTATAAAGGACCCCGCTTAAAAACTAGAATCCAAGAAACTGTGTAAAATTTTGCTGGAAGTTCACAGCATTTGAGAAGGTAACTGCAGAGTAAAAATGACCATGAAAAATGACTCGTTCCCAAAATCCTCAGTTGTTTTTGGTTGAAGAATAACTATCAAAAAGGCGTTTCTTCGCGTAATAACGTAGGAGCGAATTTGACTGTAGTGCCTCTGTACTGACAAGAACTGAAACAGCCGGCTTACTGTAGCTTCCTCCGGCCTTTTTTTAAGCTCCACTGTTCAGTTCTCATTTCCATCCATAGTGTTCAATTTCGTTTGAAAATTCAATAAAAATGGTCGGGAAAATTTCAGCTCGGGTCCAGCAACAACTCCTAAAGATGACCTCATCTCCTTTAAACGAGCACTCGTTAGCTTTCGGCTACCGACCGGCTGGCGCTCTGCCAGCATCCTACTTTGGTGCTGCACCATTCCAGGGCTACCAAGGCGATTTCACCAGGTGGGAGCTCGAAACTCAGCTCCGCTTAGCTCTTCGGGTTACTGTAACACTTTCAGCTACATGGCCAATCCGGGCACATGGTATGGAGGTGGCGATCCACGATTTGCAGCATGTAGGCGTTTAAGCAACAAGAATGCAGTATAGTCATAAAATCATCATTTTCAGTACTCCCATGCGGTATTGATCCATCCAGAGCGGCGGTGCACGGTATACAACTACCGATGTCACAGCGTCGAAAACGACGAGTGCTTTTCAGTCAAGCACAAGTGAGTGGCGCTAGCACCACCGTAACCCATGCAAACGTAAATCTATTCACAGGTATATGAGCTAGAACGGCGTTTCAAACAAGCCAAGTATCTGACAGCACCGGAACGTGAACAGTTAGCGAACTCGATTCATCTCACTCCTACGCAGGCAAGTGGATTACTACCGTAACACTTCAGTCAACTACAGCTACACAAACAGAAAATGCGTAGGGTGTCCATAGTGCATGTTATACTAACATAGAATATAGAGTACAATTCTGAGCATCCAGCTAAAGCCAGACTTCAGACTTTTCGTGGTGTTCGCTTCGCTCGCATTTGCCGAACAATAAAAATTAATAGTAGCGGCATTTACTGTAAAATTAAATCTTTGTTTTTCAAGCAATGCTTTCTCTACTTTTTTCCTCAGAAATTTATGCACAAACGAAAGATTTCGCAGCGTGATACCCGGCGCAGCCCATCTTACAGCTTTCTGGCTCCGGCGCAGCCCATCTTATAGCTTTCTGGCGCCAGCGCAGCGATTCGACTTGGTGGAAGCAGTCTACCGCTCTTTTTGGAACTTCCTGACTTACACAAACATACACACACACAGATACATATCACAGAATAAGCCCGTTGTTATTTAGCATGATCATGATTTTCCAGGTCAAAATATGGTTCCAGAATCATCGCTACAAATGTAAAAGACAGGAGAAAGAGAAAGCAATGACGGGCGGATTAAGTCATCGAGACGATTCGGCCAGCCCACAATCAGTGGATGGGGATGGGTTTGTGGTGAACATTTGCTTTTAATGTAAATTTGTCCCCAACACAACCGATGAATCAGATAGCAGGACTTTTGAATAGAAGACGAAAACAACTCTGTTGATGTTTAGGAAATGTTCACCGGAGTTGAGCACCTCAAAAGAGGAGCCGTCATGCTCCGAGGCGGAGCCTAACCAGCCAACTTCCGAACCATTGCCTGACATCAAAAATGGCATGTTTGCAGCAGTAAGTGGAGTGTTTCTTCATCGTATTGACTGATATTAAATATTGCTGGTTTTTAGGTGTCTTCCTCTGTATATCCTCCTCAACCGGCCGCATTTGCTTTCCCGTTCGGGTCTCAATCTTACTCGGCCGCTCAGTCAGCTTACTATAATCAGATTCGAGGAGTAGGCTGGTGATCTTCTCGGATCACTGATTTGATCTCAAATCAATCCTACGACGTTTTCAAACTATCCTTTGTGAAATAACAACTGGCGTTGCCTAAGTGGATAACCAAATTCTGTTTTTGAAGTTGTGTTTTTACTAACCTATTCTCATTAAGATTTCTCTGCTCGAAAAGCACAGTGTGCAACATTGATCTATCTCGCAGATTGCAATCCCCGTGTATGCTGCATCCCTTTGCTGAGATAATCGGACCACTTTTCCGCATCATTTCCTTGCCAAAATAAGTTCTTGCTTAATCAGATTTCTAAAAAAGAAACAGGAACAAAATATTCGTCTACAATGGGTCTAATTATTAATCCACAGTCCTACAAATAGTGCTTCTAGTCGCTGCTTTGTCTTCTCGTATTGTAGAAAGGGGTCCACCATAATTACATTCGCAAATATTTTCCTCTTGGTTTTCTTTTGGTATCTGTTGTTCGCTGTTTTGGCTTAGATTGAAATCTAGTTATCTTCTTTTTGCCCTGCAAAAAAATGCCTTCGGGTGCTCTTCATTCCATAGTTTTGTAAACGCAACAAATCACATTGCGACAATGACTTTAATGATCCCAGAAATGCATTCAAGTGTATAAATTTTATGCAAATAACCCAAACATAAATGATAATGTGAAAGCATTTTGAATGAAGATTTACATTAACCTCTGTCGTTATGTCTCCGTGATATATGAATCCGTAGATTATATGGATGAGTGAATGCATGGGTGCAGTATGAGCATTTGTACGACTTCTCACCTGAAGTGAGAAACACAACTAAATTAAATTATTGTTATCAGCAATGCCATCGCACTGTACGTGACTGTATTCGTTCTTGAAGAAACTAGAACTGGAACTGATTTAAGTTCTTCCTGTTGTTGTAAAAAGTAACTTAAGGATTCATTTGTCAGTCCGCTACAAATGGTTTTGAAAGAACAAAGATTGATATGGAGAAACACAAGGAAAGAATTCTATAAATGTACCTGTATGCGTTTTGATGTGCGATCTCAGATTTGCTTCCAAAGAAAAGGCCTTGTTGCAACCTTCATGCGTGCACTAAATTTATGTGAAGTGAAAAACAACCATCATGTAGACTTGTTGCCACTGCACATTATCGCCGCGATGCGCGTTCTTCTAGCAGCACAGCTAAGTGGCGCTTTTGGAGAAAGGAGTTGTTAGAGTGACAGAATTGCAGCGAATGCGTCATGACTGCCCCTTGGCAGATGCAAGTTGTCCAAAGGTTGCCATGATAGGGAGGTAGAGGAGGGCCACTTAACGCTGCTCTAATCGAACTGTACTTTCAAGCGCGAACACTTTCATAGAGCACAAAAATCCTTACTAAGTGATGAACGGCTTTTCCATGTGAAAAGCATTTAAGAAGGTAATTATCGAAGAGAATAGCAGATTCAGTAGAAGGCCTAAAACTTGAGTGTTCGTCTTAGAGGATCAACGACATGTAAGCTAGAGATACTAAGATAAAAAGGGAAGATGGAACTGGAACTGAAAATGTTCTAGCTCTTAGCAGCTTTACCCTACATGTCGTGGATCCTCGAAGACTAACGCTTAGGTTCTATGGGCCCGACTAACTTAGCTATTCACTTCCAGTGACGAACTACTGCCTTCCCAAAAAGAAAAGATATTTGTCACTTAAGAATGATCTTTGGGCTCTATGTTCATTTCTGCGCTCGAAAGCACAGTTCAATTAAACCAACGTTGAGTGAGCAAGTGGCCGGCGACAAAAATATTGGTGCGTGTATAGCACCGAAGAAATAAAAAGTATGAAGGACACATTAGTGACTGGAAAGCAACAGACTATACCTTGAATGCCCTTTCTCCGGTATGCGTGAGCATATGCCGATTCAGTTTCGTTCTTTCAGCAAAACTCCTCCCACAATTATTACAGGAAAATCTTCGTTCAGCATGAACCAAAGCGTGCTTCCGCAGCGCGGTCCGCGTTCGCAATATTGAACTACATCCCTAAGATAGCCTTTGAAATGCAAGTAAAACATCAATTCTACTTCCCATGAATCTACCTTTTCTGGGCAAGGAAACTCTGTGAGCTGGACTCTCTCGTTTAACGGGAGCATTTGATAGCTAGATTGATACTTTAATCAGAATAAGCAAATGACATCGTTTACAAAGACGAAGATTAACGCAAACCTCCTATTACCCGGGTAGACCTTCAACGGAACGTTGAAACGTTGGATCTCAATCCCAAAATTTGGTTCAACTGTTGACTGCTGAAGAAATAGTTCAGTATAAATGCTTCGCTGTGGTCATCTAGTATAATATGCATCGTAACGGCACACTGTTTTGCATAAATAAAGAAAAAAAAAACTTTAGTTGATTTGTGAGCTCTAACTCATGCATCTGTGAGGAGCTATAGTCGGGTCAAAACAACATGAAGAACGGTGTAGTTGCACGAGCAATCGCGCTGGAGCAATGCGGTTTCCAAGCGCTCGCAGACGGCCTGCGAACGGACTGCTTGGCAATTTGTCAAATTTTGCCGAGTGGCGTCATCTGGATCGATATTGGCTGTAGTTTTTCTTTGTTTCCATCATTTTTTTCTGATTTTTTTCGTTCATTATGTTCCTTTTTCGCACTTTTGTTGTGTTTGCTGTATATCCTTCTGCTACAAGGATCTATATTGCACCTGTACTGTTATTAAGCTATTGTATTGCTTTTTTTCAAGTTTTGATCCTGAAATTTGGTTCGAAATTGTATTTATTTCTATATTAATGTTCTTTTTTGGTTGCTTCGCCTACCCTCCCTCCCTTACAAACGAGAAAAGAACATTAGCATGAAAATAAATACGTGAACAAATACAATACAACAACTTAAGAACAATACAGATACAACATAGAATTATATTACAGAAGCAAATGGCATAACAAAAATACGAAAACAGAAATATAAAGGATAAAAAAAACAGAAAGAAAAGCAAAATAATGAAAATGATAGAAAAATTCCGGTCAATATCGATCCGGGTGACGTCACTAGGCAGGATTTGGTAGATTGCCCAGCAAACCTCTCGTGCAACTACGCCCAGTTTGACCCTCGACACTTTGTATATATCCGAAACACTTGCGGTAAGGTTATTTCGTAGCAGTAGCTGATCAATTTTAGTTTTTGTCACATTTTACTGAGTGAATTACCTTATAATTATCACAACTGCCTGCACAGTTCAAAGACTGATCCGGTCTGCTCAAGGAAGTGCCACCAATATCCGGCTCGATGGAAATTGCACTAACAAAGTGACAGTTGAAAACTTAAGGGAATTTAAAGGAAAAAGATTCTAATACATAAGATAACATACATAAAATATATAAACGTTTTAAAAAAAGATTAGATTGCACGACCTTAGCTGAAAGCTACCCGTTGAATCGGCCGACGACGTAGAAGCCAACGAAGAGTCTTGAGAAGCGTACCACGAAGGCACATTAACGGAGGACAACGATGGATCAGAGTCCTGGGAAAGTGTTTTAAGGATTCCATAGTGAACATGAATAAGAAAGGAAAGAGAACCTGTGATGAAGTACAGGGAGAGCAGTCGAGATCGTCAAATGAAGCTGAATTTGCTGATACACCCTTAAAAAGGGTTCGATAGTATACAATTAAAGTCGAAATACTGAAGAGTCAAAACGGAATGGAGAAAACGGTCGGAATCGAGATGGGACCATAAGCAACGAAGAATAGTGGCAGCAAGGGTCCTCTCTCGATTCTAACCGCTACGCTCTACCGCACCGCGCTGACGCAACTGCACCGCGCTTCTAGTCGTCTTGATTTCACTATACAATCACTGGTTTTGCGAAATGTTCTAGCAAGTTGGTACAACAAATTTTGGAGAATATAGTAACATGTGAGAGTGAAGCTGGTTTTTCTTCCGTAATGATAATTCAAATGATTAAGAACTTACCATAGCTAGGCTATCTTGAGATCCGTCCACAACATGACACCCCATGCTCGTTGAATTTGGCCGAGTCAACACGCCGCCTGAAATGAAATACTTGTGCAAAGGAATTTATTTGTTTCTGACAAATGGACAACAAATTCACCTGGTAAATCCAAAATACACAAATTTAAAAATAATCCTACTTCTATGTTACTGCGCGTCTCTACTATATTTTGGACTCAAAACCACGAAGCAAAGCACGGAAATTCAGAGAAGTGCGAAAGAAAAAAACAACATACTGGAACTGTGAGCCCAAGCCATCGTTTCTATTCGACGCTTATCCGTCATGACAACAACCTTCTTCGGGAACCACATACCGGTATTTGTTGAGTCCGATCCTACCTTCCGAATTACAGCTACATTTAGACCCTTCAACGTTAAATTTCAATTGACACGCCATGGACTTTTTTATTCCTAGCACCGAAAGTTGAACACTCACCATACGTGATGACAACAAACCATTTCGATCCGGTTCACTATCACCTTCTTCAATGACGGAATAGTTCCTAGTGATTCTACTGAACTCATTCCACTTCTTGTCGACAGAACTTTGCACAACTTCTTCGCCGGCAACTATCTGTAAGATTATTCACTCAGTACCAATTAATGGGTCCGCTAGCTGTGAAAGAAGAGAGTGTTGATTATGTAGTTAAAGGGTGAGAGTGATGACTGGATCCTGATGAAGACACAACGAATATGAAATTTGCATTCAACCCTGAACACTTTGAGAAGAAAAACTCGAAAGGAATCGTCCTTTGGAGTTCATTACAATTCACTTCATTAATTCACAACTGCAGCATCTTTCGCTGAATATTTCCTAAAAGTCGAATATTCGAAGCACAATATTTGAGCCGCATATGTGCAAAACAGTATTGTCGTTGAGCAACACTAAAAGTAGCAACTTCACACACTCCTACCCACTTACATTTGCGATCTCCTAAGTCCTTGTTCCACCGCACACCCTCATCCATTCCCAGCACTTCTCCTCCACAGCCCGAGGGCAAAGGGGAAAATGGCGACGCTCTCCCTTTCTATAGGTAAGCATTATGAAACGGGAAAAAATCCACCAATGGACTTTTTAGTTAGAATTCCCATCCATACCTAGGCAAGAGCCAGAATCACAAATTTAGATTAGTTGTTAGAAACGAAATCAAAGTTGATGGGTGTCCACATTCTTCTTGCAAGAGAAATGCATCAGTATTCGTCTTGAAGTTTGAGCAGTGTCAAGAGGAAACTAATCGCGCTCCAGTCGGATAAAGAGTGCCCAATACAACCTATTTCATTGATTTATTTGCACGTACAGCTTTGTGCGGCGTACAATAAATTTTACAGCTGGGCAGAACAGAACACGGAAATGATGGTAGTTCTAGCAACTTACAATTCCATGCGGTTCAATTTCGTATGGTGGAAGTATCGAGTTGATGTCGTTTTGTAAGTACAGGTCAGAAGAGTACATGCGCTGATGTTTGGTGGTGCGCGTATTTTCGGGACTGATGCTGCTAAAAACTCCCGGCCGCTTGGATAGTGTGATGTGCGCCAGAAACAACAAACGATCAGCGCGTGGATCGGTGCTCGCGGACGGCGGGCGACGTCGCGGCGACGCGCGACGCGATTTGCACTCGTGACATCATCAATCCATCGCCGACAATTATAGCTGTCGATCCATCCGATGCATTTGCCTTCTTTATACGATGAATTCCGCGCAGCCAGATTAGAAATGTACTCGCAGTGAACTCCCGTTGGTTCTCCTTCTCAACCTCGTTATTTAAAATGGGCGTACTGGACGTCCTGCACAAAGAGCGTACGCAAAGAGCGAATAATGTTGGGGATTTCAGATTAACAGTAGATTTCTTACGCAACTATCGATCCAAAAAATCTCCAGATTTGTGTTCTCCAATAGCAATCACTATTTCGAGTGGTTTCATTTCCTGTTATGTCAGTGTTCTGCACTTCTAACCACCAAATCTATACAAATCATGGGTGCAAAACGATTACTCATTTATTGATCTGTCTGTTTTGCTAAGCTCTTTAATTACTGTGTACATATATAGGACAAACTGTTCACACCCTGTTTAAAATAGCGAAACCAACCACTATGCCACTTCATACTTTTTTCTGGCGAAATTGCGAACGCTTTGAGTCAACATTTTCGTGCCATGGACCATATATCTGATCGATCCTCATGCAAAGCTACAATCCCTCTACTCCTGGAATCCCTGCCTGCTGGCTTTTCTTTTCAACGGCATGGATTGTTAGTTAGGGAACAAAATTCTATGTCTTTTGTGTCATATCATCAATTCTATGTTGAGCATAAGAATTGTGTACGTCGTCAAATATCCTTCTAACAAACGCATTCTCCCATATGCGAAACATTATTCTACTTTTTAATGATCCAGTAACGTTGCCGTCGTTGTCTCATAACCGCTATCGATCGTCCTCGTCATTTGCTAAGTGCATTATTTTCAATTTTCACGATGTTCTGTGCACAGAGTTCTACCACTTTGCTCAAATGAAATAAGATCCACATATTAAATCCTATTTTCTAGCAATAGGTGATGGATAGTACTGTGGGAGAGCGCTCAACCTCATGTAAATCTCCCCCAACGTCCCTCAGTTCTGTGGAAGACGTCGCTGAAGAGGTTGGCTCTTTCCATGAGTCAACGGAAGAAAAACAGGTGAGCTGGCTTTTCCTTTTATGATAAATACGTGTCTACGTGAAATTAAGGAAAACAAAGTATTGCACATTACCCGTGACTCATTTGTTCAGCCCTGGTTTACTATTTTGCTGATAGTATTCATTAATGAAAAAACAGAGGTATAGGTGATGCTAGATATAGATTAATTTCAGAACTAAATAAGTACAAAGTCGTTCTCATCAGATACACTAGAACTTCCTTCCGAAGATTACAAATATATGGTCGGGTTGAAATGACCTGAAGCTTGGTGCATTTGCGTAAGCTGCAGCGCCTGAAGCGGCGGTTGCGAACGACACGGAGTTGCAGAGGTGAGCGGAGCTAGCGAGTCCCATCTCGATCATAAGCGCTAGATTATCCACACCGTTCGAATCGCGGCTGCCTACGAAACTGCACCGAGTTTCAAGTTGTTTTGACGTGAATATATCGAAACTAACGAAGTAGTATCTAAGCTTAAAATTTGTCCGAGATTTACAGTGTTATTGTTGTGTCATGTATTGCAGTACCACTAAACGTCCTTGCAATGTAGAATAGATTTTGTAAAGGATGGTGAAAGACATCACACCACGAATATGGGGTGGTGCGCGTTTCGGTGGGTTATGCCTATACGGGGTCGTAGATTATGGAGAGGAGGGTGATTCCCTCCATTTCTTCCTAATTGCCGTAAAAAACGGCCCGGAAGACGCGGTTTCGAGCGTTTCGGTGCACTATTCTCTACAACGAGTCCGATTGGAGCGCGCCAACCTTGTGCACATGCTGCATCTTCCGGGCCGTTTTTTACGGCAATCAAGAAGAAATGGACGGAATCACCCTCCTCCCATAATCTAGGATCCCGTATAGGCATAACCCACCTGAAATTCCCACCATCCCAGATTCGTGGGGTGATGCCTCTAAGGTTCTAAGCGTCTCTTCTTCGCTTTCAGTCTATTTTAAAGTATAAGTCTACAATATAACATTAAAAAAAAGTTCAGAATGAGTAGCAATTATTGAGGAGGTTTGAAAGAACGCTGTCAGCATTAGAGTCTGCATTTCGTCATGCTATCATTTCCATTGTGGTTAATCGCAGCCGCTGTAGCAAAAATAGAAATAATATTTCGCCCCTCCTCCACTGCTCAGAAAAACCTTTATTTTGAAAATGCATCCGACAGCAACTTCTCGAAATGTTTATGGCACCACATGTGTCTTCAAAAAAGGTCAGTGTGATCAAGTCAATGAGGTACTCCAAGTTTACTTAATTGAAAAAAATAACATTGATCGGAACTGCTGCGGAACCGAAAAATCTACTAATTTCAAGATCATCGTTAGTGATATGAGCTCTCTTAAAACTTAAAAAGGGGACTCCGTATTATTTCACTACGTATTCGAAGATTTCTCCGAAAAAAAAAAAACTGGAAAAAGCGTTTATATAAGAAGATTATTTTCCAGAATTCCTCTAAACGCAAGTCTCCAATGGATGTAGCATCTCAGGGAAAACGTTACGCTAGGAGCCCAAGGTAAGCGGGGCAGGTTTCTCACTGCACATGGCTGTTTTTTTTTGTTTGTTTGTTTGAAGTTGTCGTTTCTTCCATTCTGTTAGTGTACATCATTGTTATTTATTTCACCGCGTTTGTCTACTTATTACTGGTTCCGTGACTGAGTGTCTTATTCTCCATGCACAGTTTGCTCTTGTCTGAAGCAGTTACAGTTTGCTAGTGATTTGATTCATAGGGGGTTTCTATTGACGTTGTAACAACTAAGTGCAACCGTGTTTTGTATCCAAACTGGTCAGGAGATTTCGTTGCTGCAAAGTTCCTAAATTCACTACCGCAATCATATAAATCTAGGTGGACAAATCCTCTTGTTATTTCTTCCACTTTTACCTGACGATGATCCTTCCTTCTTCTTATGGACAACAATTACTGCAGTTGTAAATTTGTGGTTTACTGAAACTTCGTTCAAATGCTTTTCCGTCATCTTTACCACCTCACAATCAATCTTAAAGGGTTCTGGAGGAAGTAGTGATTGGATGAAGAGACAAGAAAGGAGTTTGTTTTGAAGTTTATATTTTTGAGGCATTTCTCTCTCTGGTTTTCAGAGATAAAAAACTGGACTCAAAGACTGGGAAACCTCTGGCCGTGTTTGCACTATTCTAATAAAGTGCGTAACCTGTTCAACTTTCCCCTGCAAAGAGAGGACCGTTTGGCCAGTAGCAAAATTTTGGATTGCGTGAAATAACTGTTACAGTCCATGTTAGTCGGTCATTTGCTGGAATGATATGAACAAAAGACAAAAGAACAATAATGTGTGGTCTTCTGTCTCCTATAGCTACTGAGTTCACAACAGGCGAAATTCCGTCTCCACCTATATTCACCAAATTAGAATGTACTTTTTCCGCAAGTGTACAATGTATTTCGACGTTTTCCACCTCTGAGGAAAAGGATGGACTGAACTGAATACTGAATACCAACAATCAAAACATTAAATTCAAGACCATTCGTACTTTTGAAATTGAACCTGTAGGATGTCGATCGGATGTTTCGTCATATTTTTTCACTTATTTTCGTTTTTTTTTTGCACCTCTTCATTTACAAGGTACCCTTTCTACGAGAGTTCCAAAACCTCTTATCTCACGGTTTTGTGTCTATGTTATCTTAGACAAACTCTTCTTTGTGAAATCGTTTCAAACTCCCCGAAATAACATGTGATCTCAGTTTTTACGTGTATGATTGCACACACTGCATAAACACCGTGGCACATTATTTGCGTTGCGAATGTGGTTGCTATTGTCAGTGATGTTTTCCTTTCTGCTTTCCTCACAGTTGCTGAGCTCATCTTCATTCGCGACTTAATCACATGAACTTTTTTGGAATGATTTTAGACTCAACAGATATCTGTCTTCCTCTTTGAGGTTATATTTGTGCAGTGAATATTGTAATGCATATGATCTACGTGTCTTTTAAGTTTTTCAATGGATTCGGATGATGAATCGTCCACCTATGCTGCCGTCGAAGACGCACATGTAATCCGCCCATGGGTAGACCAGTTCCAGGTATTTTTTCTCTGTTTCTTTCTCTCTCTCTCTCTGAAGGCGCGGAAAACAGTATTTTATATGCTTCTGAGACTAATTCATATATCTATATGCGAATAACCCACTAAGCAAATCTTCATTATCGCCAAAGATTGCAAGCTTTTCTTCGTCAGTTACAAGACGAAGTAAACGATCATGGACCGAGCGTGGTGAGAATGTATGATGTCAGCTTCCTTGCTATGTAGAGTTGTTTATGGTACTCGCATAAGTAGCATAAGAGTTTCGATGCGGTTGTTTCTTTATGCGATTTTTGAAGCCGTAGAAATGGAATCACTGCTCACCGCATTTTTCTTCAATTCCCTGCTCGCACTATTTCTATGAAGTGAGATCTAGAACCTCGTTCTTTTTTTTACTGCTTTTTATCTATACCGTTTGGTGCCCATCCATTCACTAGCTAGCAATTGTTGGAAAGTTTACTTCTCCCTAGCCACACTTCACACAGCTTTGGACACGTTTCTTTCGTTTCTGCGATCATTTCATCCAACTACTTTTCGTACGGAAACTAGAGAAATACCTGTTCTCGAAATCGATATCATTCGGCTTAGAGAATTTGCTGCTACCATTGACAATGCAGTCATTTTTGGTGATATCTAACGTTATAGTTCTCCTGTATCTTCGAAACAGATTTCCACAGCGCTTTATTGTAGTTTTTCCATTGTCGATCATTCTTTAACGTTTTCCTGAGTTTTCCGAGAAAGTGTATTCACAGGAACTGTCTTAGTTGATCCTGCGCATTTCTTTTCTTTTAGGCGATGTCCCGTCGTTGTCAGCGCAATGCTCTCCTTCAACTAATTAGTACCTGTGGTCTACAACATGTAAGACATGTACGCCAGCTTATCGAGCCACATTTTCAGAAGGATTTCCTATCGTGCTTACCAGTGGAGGTTAGCAGTTTCCTACAAATTAGATAGTTCCCCATTGATTCACTCAGAGATAAGCACGAACAACTTCTGTCGAGCGATTTGGCTCTTTCAGGATATCACGTGGTTTGTGGTGATATTTCTTTGGTCTGTAAGATAATTGTATGATAGAATCGTGGTGAGGAAAGTATTAACACAACAAATGCAATGCAAAATTCTCTGTTTGAGATTTGTAGGGACTTTCCGTACGTGCATGTACAGAAAAACCACGTTTTCCACCTGAAGTTATCACTTTAGCTTGCGATATGAACTTAAATTTTCTAATGACTATACTACGAAAGAAACTAAGAGTGATTGAAAAATCAAGTCAATTACAGCATGTCACAAAACTGATGATGTTGGTGTTACTGTGGGCAAATGTAGAGATTAGGTGTATACGTGGTGGCCACGCTCGATTCCCTATAATTGTCCTCAAAAACGGCGGTGAAACGACGCTTCTTGATAAGAGAAGTGTTAGAACGAACCCCTTTGTGCATTGTCCACTCCATTCAGTAGCACTGACCCCATTGATTCTCGGTCGTTCGCTCATAGATTCGGCACGCACACAAGGGTGACACGTTTTTACGTGCATCGTAGGAACAAGCACCGTTTTTCAGGTCGATTTGAACGATTAGGAGTGATTAAGCGGGGACCATTCTCATTCATGTAATCTACACCTGAACTGTATATTTGCCCACAGAGACCCCATCATGTTTAATTTTGTGAAACGCTGCCTTTAATCAGTTGAAGAGTGGTACATTCGGTTGCCGTGTATTTTTTAATTACGTACTCATCGTAAGGAGAATACTAGTGGTTCTGTTTCACCTTTTTACAATATAAATCCGTTTAGTTAGCAGTACAAATAGTTGCGAATCTGCCGATGGCCGACATTGTGCGTGCCGCTCAAGTTTCGCGTTTCTGGCGTGACATATGTGAAGACGATCGTATGTGGAGACTGAAATGTGAGCGAGAAGGACTTGAGCCGCTTCCTGTGCCAAGGTTTGTTGAATACTTAGATAAACCTCCTGGATAGTTCTCAAATGCACGTAATTATAATCATGTTTTTAGTAGACGTGCTGCTGGTGCATGGGAACAAACTGCCATGGGCAACGGTGTCACAATTGTGGACCATTATAAAGGAGCCGAATTAGAACAGCATAGAAAAGCCAGAGAGCAAAGCTATGGAAGGTATTATATACTATTTTCAATTTTTTTTTCATTCCATTTACAGTTAGCAGGGATAGTTGTGTTCGAAAAGGTTTTTCTCATTTCTTTTATCAAGTCACAGCGAAACATATTTCAGTGTTTATTCACGATCAGTATGGAAAGCCACATATCTGAGGCGATGCAGAATAGCAGCTAATTGGAGACGTCTACCTATTGGGGGTAGCATGGTTCTGCGAGGACACGAGGAACATGTTATCACGTGCCTGCAGGTATCCACTTTTTCAAACCGGTGCTGTGCGAGGTCATGGTACCTATGTTCTCTGTGTGAAGATAGGCAGTTAAAGGATAGGAAAACTCAAATTTTTCTCTTTAGATACAAGGTGACATGCTGGTTACCGGGTCGGATGATAATACGCTGAGGGTGTGGAGTATCGAACAAGGGAAGGTAGTGTTTTCATCTAATGTTTCGTTCAGTTTTTGTGTGGACTCTGTTCGATCGGCAACTCTTTTGTTAGGGTTCTTTTTTGAACGTTTTTTTTTGTACTTATCTCCTCTTTTAAAATCTGTTTTATTTGCGTTGCTTTTCAATTAACGTGTTTTTACCTGAAATCGACTTGATGAAAGCAAGCTTTTCAGTTTTTTTCATTCTCCTGCAAGAGTTTCCTCAATTTTTACTTGAGGTTATTACAAGTCATTTGCTTCTAGCTACTTTTTACACTCGTGGGACATTCTGGAGGAGTATGGACGTCGCAACTATCCACAGATGGCAAATATATCATTAGTGGTTCAACTGATCGAACTGTAAAGGTATCGAAGTGAACATCTACGAACCATATAATTTGATGCGCATAATGCCCCATTTGAAGGTGTGGTCCGCAAAAGATGGTTCACTGATTCACACTCTTCATGGTCATACGAGTACTGTACGCTGCATGAGTCTTTGCCAAAACATGTAGGGTCCCATTCGTTACATTTTCCTTTTTTTTCTGTTTTTTTTTTTCGTTCTCACTTGTTTCACCTGAGAGGCATAGTAATTATGCTCAGTGTATTTGTGTGTGCAGATTGGTTTCTGGTTCACGTGACACGACCGTTAGAGCGTGGAATATTGAAACTGGTATGTGCGAGCAGTATCTAACAGGTCACGTAGCTGCAGTGCGTTGTGTGCAATTGGATCTTGAAGGAGGGCGAGTCATTTCTGGAGCATACGATTTCACGATTAAGGTACAGACTTAGCTTCTTATCTACTACCTTTGTTGGTTTGTTTTCGACAAAGATTATTCTTCTTCTTTGAGTTGATTTCAAAGGGTGGTGGTCTTCAGTGGATATGTGCACACGAACAGTCGTTTCATTATTTCGTTTTATTTGAGAAATGAATTTTCTGCTCACATCGGCAAAGAAGTGAACCATTCTAATTCTGAAATTGTTGCGAATTGTTGTAATGTGCCATATTTCACTTTCGCAACCATTTTCCAGTGTCGAGATTGGGTATGAAATTCATATAATTATCTTACACAACATTAATGAACAGAGTGCAGTGTAATTGTTCATAAATAATTCTTAATCTCGACCATTCATCATTTCGTCCATTTTGTTCATTTTCTTTCTAGGTATGGGATTATGAAACAGGTTCTTGTACGTACACATTGACTGGACATACAAATCGCGTCTATTCTTTATTAGTGAGTCGTGTTAGGAAGCTTTTGAAAAATATCTTGGATAACGTAGTTATGTAACTGATTTCGTTTTCAGCTTGACGCTGCACGTAGTATTGTTGTTAGCGGTAGTCTAGACACGACAATAAGAGTATGGGACATTGCCAAGGGCACGTGTATATGTGTCCTCTCCGGACACCATTCGCTTACATCGGGTATGCAGCTCAGAGGTGATGTGTTGGTATCTTGCAATGCCGATAGTGATGTTAGGGTGAGTGTATTTGTAAAATTTTTCTTTTGTTATTTAGACTCCAGTATTCGAGTGACTTATGCTTTTGCAAATGCAGAAAGCACCTTTTAGCTCGTTCTTTGTATACTTGGCCCTGTCATTTCTTTTACATTTCACCCTTTGTTTGAGAGTATATTTGCTTGAATCCGTAGGTGTGGAACATCCGCGATGGCTCTTGCATGTACCGTCTGCATGGTCCAAATGGTCACACATCAGCCATCACTTCGCTCCAATTTCTCGACAATGGTGTTGTGGTAACAAGCGGAGATGACGGAGCAGTGAAACTGTGGGATGTTATGAAAGGTCAGTATATGTTGCTGCTGTTTCTTGTACTATGTCTCGTTATCGGCTCTGTCTTCTAGGTGAATTCATTCGTGATCTTGTACGACTATCTTCTGGAGGAAGCGGAGGTTGTATATGGCGTTTGAAAGCCACAAACAATCTTCTAGCTTGTGCAGCAGGTTCTAGAAATGGTACAGAAGACACCAAAGTCATTCTTCTGGATTTTGACGCCGGATATCCGTAAAATCACCGCAACCAGCTTTTGCTGCACAATTGTGTTTGCTTTTATATTTTTTCTAGGAATGGGTTTGAATTTCTGGTTATTATAGATCTGGGCTCTGATCTTGTGCATCATTTTTCCATGTAGGGCAAGGTTGATATCATTTCTATGTAGATGATCTTGCTTTGATTCTGCTTGCTTCGTCACTAAATTTGCGTTAAGGCTATGACCGTTCCTGTGACAACCAGTTGAGTCGTTTAATTCTCATCGCTGAAATCACTTTTGCTCCTACGGATGCTTATTTCTTGTTTTTTAATCCTTGTGGTAGTTTCATAAAGCGTAGGTGATATTTATCTATTCGTTTCGCTAGGTGCACTTTACATCGCTTCTTAAGTGACGTTTATTCAACTGCCAACTGACGTGAGAGTAGCCATTCTTTTTTGTTGCTTTCCTTTTTCCGGATGTTGTACGGTGTAGAGTGCTTCTGTAGATTCCATTATTTCTTGTTCTTTTATTTATTTTTATCTACTAACTTGTATTTGGCAGTGTTCTAGTCAAAGTTTTAACCAATCCCCTTTCCAAATGTTCTGTGTTCCAACTACATTTCACTCTAATTCGAAAACACTTGATTATTTGAAGCTTTAAGCGTTCGAAAATGTTGATATTTTTATCGAGTTAAAACTATTCTTCTAATTTTATTCCAATATTTGGGTGTTTGGGGTTTCTTTGTGTTTCGTTGGTGCATCACGTTCTTGTCAGGAGTAGGTCTCCTCCTATGGTGTGTTATTTACGTTTTGCTGGTGTGTTGTCTTTCATTTATGCTCTTGCTGTCGGATGTGCCGAATGATTTCCTGTAATTATTAGCAATTCTATGTCATTACCAGTGATCAAAATAAACTTGGTAGTTCTTTGAAAACGTCTCTTGGCTTCTTGGCATTTCCTCAAGATTTTCTGTCGAGTCCAAGTCCCTGATTTTTTTAACCTACGGATGGGCACTTCCTCCTGCTTTCAGTTTTGCGGGTTTACCTATGAACACATTTAATGATAGTGAAGAGTCTCGTCCAAAAGTTCAGTAGTTCGTTCATTCGTCCTGTGCTAGCTAAGAACAGGATAAATCCAAGAAAGATGAAGATCGATACACCGGAATTCAGGTACTTGTCCTAGCTGATGACCATAGCTGCATTAGAACGTTTGGGAACGGATGACTTCGTTGATGGCAAATTAACCAAGGTTAGATAGATCAACATAAGCAGCCAACATGTTCAGATCGTTATTCACGCCACAGTTGAACAAACTATCCGAGTTGTTCAAGGAAAACAACTATGACTTGAGGTAGGCGCAGTTGTTGATAGATATGAGTTGACTTACCTTTACCCATAGGGCTTGCTACATCCGTAGTTCTTTTGTTAATATTTTCCTTCTTGTTAACATTAGTTGGTTTTTACAACTATTCTTAATGCGTTCTCGGTCAACAGAAAACTATTTCTTGTTTTATGGGAATCGCTTTAATGTTAGTTGAAGTTGGATGGTTCACGTTCATTTAGTATTCTATTAGTATTTAGTATTCTTCATGGTTGGCACTGGGCAAACTGTAGATCTTTTTTTGTTGCTTTGAAGACTTCGTTATGGGTTTAGGATAGCTGGTGGTGCGGTTCGTGATCTGTTGATGGGGATACGTCCAGCAGATGTAGACTTTGCGACCACTGCAACTCCTACGCAGATGAAAGTATGATACAAATGATTAAACAGTTGCGGTTTGAGTGCAGTTGTGGAAAGCTTTAGTATTTTTGTCCCATCAATTGTTGTCAGTTTGGTAATATATCTCCTTCTCGTATCTGCATCCAAGCTATGTACAGGTGGAATGTTTGTTTGTCCATTTCTCACGCTTCCTTGCTATTTGGCCATACATTTTTCCATTCTGACAAATGGGTAGCCTTCTAGGAGCTCTTCGACAAGGAACAGATACGAATGCTCCACAAGCGTGGCGAGGAACACGGAACTATAACATGTCGAATGGATGACAAGGAAAATTTCGAAATTACTACGTTGAGGTACTGTAGCTGCTCTTTCTTGCGATGTGATAGTAATTGTTGGCCGTTCTTCAGAATGTGATATTGGAGAACTTTAATCTGATAAGTGGTTGTTGCAGAGTGGATTTAGTATGCGATGGGCGTCGCGCCGAAGTAAAGTACACCACCGACTGGCAGTTGGACGCTAATAGAAGAGATCTTACGATTAACTCTCTTTTTCTGGGCAAGATTTTTTCAAATATAATTACCTGGCATTCTTGTTTGCCATGCAAGTTTCAGATCTGGATGGTAATGTCATAGACTACTTCGGAGGCATTGAAGACATTCAGAAAAGAAGGGTTGCCTTCGTTGGTGACCCCACACAACGGATCCAAGAAGATTACCTTCGAATTTTGAGGTCGAACTCAACATATTCGATCTTAGCGCTGGTTCAAATTTCCGTGAAAATAGTATATTCAACGCTTCTAGATATTTCCGCTTCTTTGGCCGTATTTCATCGTCGGCCGAGCACGAGTGCGAGACAATAAAGGCTATTAAAGAGAATAGTGAAGGATTAGCGGTATGTTCTAGTGTTCATTAGTTAGAAAACCTTCAGCGTGTAACTTTCATCACATTACATTTTTGCACGATAAAGTAGCAAGTAAATATACCGTGCACATTGCAGGGTGTCAGTGCAGAGCGTATATGGACAGAAATGAAAAGACTAGTAATTGGCCGCATGGCTGATCATGTAGGTGTTGTTTTCTTGACGTCCAAATACTGGTTGTTACAACTTTCTTGTTAAGAATAAAGTTGATTTGAAATCGGTTTTGTTTGCATAGGTTATACGGTGCATGTTGGATGAATGCAAACTCCAGAAATATCTTGGTCTTCCTGAAGACACCAATGTGGATAGGTTCGCTCGAGTAAGTGGAATAAATTCTATATTGCACTCTTTGTGTTCTAATTAGTTTTGTTAATTAGTTCGTTTAACAAATATTCCTAATCCATAAAGTGTTGGTTGTACTTCTCTACGGTTTCTGTTCACCTTCACTCTCAAATTATGATAGTTGGAGGCGCACAAGTCTTTGTATTTGTGCTTATTCTATTAATAAGACCTAAAGATTTGGAGAAATGGCGCCGTAATTCGATGAAATCTAAACAATCCTGCAAAACAGAAGGAATATGTGCTGACAAACGTGTCAGAAAGCTCTATTCTTTCGTAACCTCTGACTGACACAATTTGCTATGTTTCTCTAGTTCAATTCTGGTTTACAGGTCTTCCGTAAGTATGAAATGCACTTGGAACCAATGACAATGATAGCTTCATTGTGCGAGACTCCAGAAGACATTGATCGTTTTCACAAGAAGGCCAAGGTTCAACATCACGTAATTGAGAGTAATTTTCACAGTGACGTACAAGATGTCGTAGAAGATAATACTTAGTCATGACTTTATACTGCCAGTGAGCAGATGCCGATACTTAACTGTCTCTATCTTGCTCTACAAGCTAGTGAATTTGTGTGTTGCATGATGGCTCTTGTAGCTTTCAAACGTCGAACGCATTCTCGGTGAATTCATCGTGGGCTATCGAAAGAGCGCCGAACATGCCCTGTCGACAGGAGCGTTAGATTGGTGGAAGGATGTAATAGTGCAATTGGAAGTCACCCCTGGGCATGGTGATCGGTTTTCGCTAAGGGGATTATTATTCATGAGAGGCGTCACATGACCGGTTTTAGATAAACAGAAAGTATCAGGCCTCTATCAGGTTGTTCAACTTGCCAGGGCTGTTTGTGCTGATGAAAAGTTGATCAAAGAGCTCGAATCGTGGACGATACCAATTTTTCCTGTGAAAGGTACGGTGATGTATGTTTGAAATCAAGGACAATTTGAAAAAGAAGCTCGATTTCTAAAGTGCATTTTTAGTTGCCTGTAAATATTTATATTTGGTTGATTAGTTCCAGTGGAAGTCTAGAAAAATTTTTACGAAACTGAAAATTTTACCTGTAGGACTTTTTTCAGGGTTGGACTTAATGGCAGTCGGTGTTGAACGAGGTCCCAAAATGAAATTAACTTTAACATATTTGTTCGAACTTTGGCAAAAGGTCAGTCATACCCCGTAAAAAAAGTTTCATGATTACACTAGAACCAAATCAGTGCTAACGTTTAGAGTCGATACGAGATGAGCAAGGAAGAACTATTAACTCATGCCCACGATAGTTGCATACCAAATCCACAGTCTCCAACAAGACTACCGAAAAAGAGACGTCGCGAGGAGAGCTGGTAATTTTCATAGAACAGTGAAGGGTAGCACTATAAACAGTGATATTCTTACTCTTATGGAAACGTCTGTACTTTTCAGACGATTCAACCTCGTTCGAAGTGCAAGATAGAAGATCACTTCTTGTTTGTTCAATGAATGCTTACAAGGGAGGTGCACTGGTTGACTTACAGTAAATAAGTCAACCAGTTAATAGCGTCTTCTTATGGGAAGTTTTACCATGTTTTGCGAATTAATCGAGTAGCTTTGAGAACGTCAAAGAAAGGGATGCATTAAAATAGCTGACGTGGCATAGGGTCCGATGACTACACTAATTCGGCAGTTCCTGCGACCTTGTTTTAGGCGTGTGGCAGCATATCTTGCAGATTTTCTCGGCTAACCTCGACAATTTTTGACAATTTTCTAGAATTTACACCTCATGAAATAGGCATTACATAGAACTGTTAAGCTAAACTTGCGAACGTCCAGCGTTAACTGTCCTGTTATGATACTCAGTTGCTGCTCTTCTGGATGTATTCCTCATTTCAGTGATTTTGTACGCTTGTTGTTCTTGATTGTTTTGTTCCTATTCCGAATCATTATCACAATTAAACATATTTGTTTTTACAAGTTGATAATGAACGTAGATCCCCTGCAGTTTCATCTCAATGCTAGTTACAGAGGTGGTTTTTGTTTTGACCAGCTTATTCAGTGGTTAGTTCATTGGATTTATCATTTATAGTCGGGTCAAAACGCCGTGAAGTTCGGTGCAGTTGTGTATGCGGTTGCGCTCGAAGCGCTGCGGTGAAGCTAGAGATTGGGATCGAGGTAGGACCATCGAGAGACCAGAGACGAGTAGGGATCCCTACTCGATTCTGGCCGCTTCGTGTGCAGCTGCCTACGAAGCTGCACCGAGCTTTATGTTGTTCCGATACCAGTGCTCAATGTCTAGTTATGTGCAAGACTTGGCGGTTATTCTTGGTCATCGTCACGTCAGTAGAACATTGACGTCTACCGCTCAAATACAGTAGGAACATGTGGTTGTTCCGCACTACTGCACGTCATTTTTACTGTTCTGTGGAAGGTCTAACTTATTTCTCTCTATGAACCAATGCCCTGAACACCAAAAGCAAAACAAGTCAACAAAGCAAGTCCTAATGTATCAAGTTGATTACCTTCTTGCTCAGTTGGTTCACCTCATTGTACAACATGCGTGGCGATTCATGGTGATATTAATTTGGAAGCAGGTGCAACAGATGGCCAGTTAAAGGTGATTTTAACAATGTTGTTCGTTTACCTCTTAGGAAAAATCATATTTTCCCACATGGTACCAATTCGTATTTCATTTTAACGACATACGCATAAGACTTCTTTTTTTTTTGATAATTAGGCGTATATAGAGTTCAAAGTCCATTAAAGCTACTTTCGGATAACTTAAAAATATTAGGTAGGCTTATGATACAACTTCACGGAAATTAAGTGGGTTTTAATAAAGAAAAATACTGCAAAAGTTCTCAAAAAAAGATTTAAAACTGGAAAATTGAATGTGCGAAAGTTCGACTTTGCTTGAATCTTGGCATAGAGATTGCAACTTGTTGATAGTCGAATTTAAGCAACAGCCAAGATTGTTAACAAAATTTATTACGGCTAACGTTTCGGCGTTGTCGCCTTCGTCAGAGCCTGGAAAGTAAGAACATTTGCAATATATCCTCTCAAATGCCTCATCCAGAACAAGTCATCATCCCCTAGGATATTACACCCGGAAACAAAAACCAAAAAAGCCCAAATGGTTGTGCCCACCTCAGTAGCCGCGTTGCCGTGATGTTAACGGATATCCGCGTGGTGCTATCGCTCCGCTGATACTAATTAGGATGCGACCCGCATATGACCCCGTAGATCAAACCCGCAAAAGTCTTCATACAGAGCCAGCTCGTTGGTCACTGCTAAGCACTCTTCCTTTCTATTCTTTTTTGGACCTTTTGCACTTATCCAAAACGCTTCTAAAGTTCAGCAAGTTAACAATCTTGGCTGTTGCTTAAATTCGACTATCAACAAGGAAAATTGAATGTTTTTCAATGAACTTTCCCTTCAACTTTGATATGAGAAGAGGAGCACAGAGGAGAAGAGAAATGGCGAGGAAGACGCGTACTAATGAAAATGGAGAAATGAAATAAAATAGTAGTAGAAATCAAGAGAAAATGGAATGATTGAGAATAATTGACTAGAAAAGCAAAAATTGTTATGAATTCTTATGTTATGAAAAAGAAAATAGTGAAGAGCAAATTTTTCATAGGGAATTTGAATTTCCAGTGAAAACTTATCACTATATTCTCCTAGTGTATAGGGTTTCTTACGTTAACTTGTTTACAACAACCGAAGATAATAAACTACTCCATTTGTATCACATAATAAATTTGTAATTTTAATTAATTGTAACTTTAATTCAGGAATACGAGAACACACTTTTCTTGAACGGTTCAATTATTATTGAAAATACCTTTCTGAGAATATTTCGTCTACCTAACCTAGCGAAGATTGAATGCACAACCAGTAAGTCTTACAACTAGGTAAACGAGGTGGCGGTTCTGTCTACTGAGCGAAGAAAAATTCTAGAACGATTTATTCGACCAGGCATAGCTCCTGCTCTACAAAAATCTCTCCAATTTTTTAAAATTATGATTGTGAAAAAGGTAGTAGGTTGGTCCGAAAGTTTCGGACAAAAGTTTATTTTTCGATTCAGAATTTTGAGGTTTTGAATTGGATTTTTCGTTTGCAATCCAATAAAATATTAGGTTGAGTCGAAAGTTCTCGGACAAATTGACAATATTTTTACAATACAACGATTACAATTCTACAATTTTTAAGCGATAACTATAAATCATTTGAAGTATGCTCCATTGGCATCGATGGTCTCCTGCCAACATTTAGACAGATCGCGTATGCCCTTGCTCCTGAACGCTGGGGAGTGCTCTTTGAAGAACTGCTCGAGTGCCTTTTTGATGTCGTCGCAGGTTTTGAAGTCTTGACCATTGAAGTGACGTTGAAGATAGGAGAAAAGGTGGTCATCCGAGGGAGCCAGGTCTGGGGAACGCGGTGATTGCGGTAAAGTGGTCCAGCCGAACTTGGTCGTTCTTGCGATGTGCGACTGAGCGTTGTCGTGTTGGAAGTAGACTTCGTGCTGCTGCGGACGTGCATTTTTGAGATTTGCCTTTAAATACCTCAGTTGTAGATTACCGTGCATCCCTAAGCAGGCAGCTTCCAGTATTCAACGCCAGGTACGCTCTACCATATGCAGAGCATAACGTTTTCGCCGTGTACTTGAGTTTAGGCACGTCTTCTGCATCCGCACCTTTGTCAACCCATTGAGCACGCCGGTGTATGTTTGAATAGGGTATCCGCTTCTCAACCCCGGTGCCTAGGTGCTCAAGCCACGTGTGGGTGAGAGACTTGAGAGGAAGTGCCATGTCAGGGCAGCGGTCCATGTCATACTGCGTTTTAACATGAGGTACCCATCGACCGAGTTTTCGCGTCTTCTCGATTGACTTTAATCCGCGAACATCTGTGGTTTGGCTCACCCAGGAGCGAATGCCAGTTCGCATGTTGTTTGATGGGGATCGGCTTCCACCTATCTCCGCAGCAGGTCCAAATCCAACGTCCCGAACGGTCTTCATCTTCGAACTTCGAGAGCCACTTGTAGACCGTACTTCTAGCGGAGGCGTGCTCCTTGTGAACTTCCCTCAGACGTCTGTCGATATCGGCGGGTTCTCGGCCAGATAGATGGAGAAAGGAACTAGTTCGGTGTAATTGTTAACGTACCCTTTGAAGAGCCTTTTATACTCTATCAAGTGGTGGCTAACTCGTCCATTTTTGTTACCTCTTTGCTGAGTGACGATCTTTAGAAGTCATCACCACCGCATTGTCCGAGAACATTCGACTCAACCTAATAGAATGTTCTTGAGGATTATACCACAGGGGTATATAAGGGCGCTCATTTTACCGGTATTCAACCATGACTTCAATGAACCAAAGTCAAATTTGAATCATCGTGTACTACGAATTCCTATTACTACGAACACCGCTTATATCTGCGCTGCGTTCAAGAGAGACGTGATATCCCGCTGAACTGTTAGTTTGTTCCAACTATTTGAGTCAGGAAATATTTCTCTTGAAGATCGACCTCGCTTTGGTCGCCCGACTGACTGGAATGATGAAGCTTTGCGTGACGGTCTCAGAGACAAGCTCGTTACCTCAACTCATGAACTGCCAACGACAGTTGGGTCCGGCCGTTCAGCGATCGTCAGACGTCTTCAAGCTCTGGTTTTCAGTAAAGTGATGTCGATATGGGTCCAACACGAAGAACTTTCCTGCGAAATCGCCAATTTTACAGGAGATTAGAGTCGGGTGTTGTATATTATTCATACACAGCAGAAAAGCTGGCTCCCGCGTGGCGAATCAACTCCAAAAGAGTCGAAAATAGATTCACACGAAAAGAAGATTTTTCCGTGTTGTTGATGGGATTCCAAGGCAATACTGTACTATGAACTGCTCTCATCTGGATACACCGTGATCGCTCAAGTCTACTCCTCTCAACTACAGAAATTGGCAGGCGCACTTCGAAGCGGAAGGGAATTGGCTATGTTGCTCTACATTATGATACTACAAGATCTCACGTGGCAGAACTTACTCGCCAGAAAATTGTCGAGCTTCGTAAAAACGTACTACCGCACCCAATTATTCTCTGGACCTGGCGCCATCTGACTACCATTTGTATCGGGCACTGATGCTCGAGAGGAAGAGCTAGATGATAAGGAAAAGCTGGAATGTGAGATTCCGCTCTTCTTCGACCCGCAGCCACCAGAGTTCTGGACTTTTGGAGTTTATAGTCTGTGAAGCGTTGGGCATACGTAATCTATCATGATTGCCATTATTTTTCTGATTGATATCTATTAACAATAAGTTATAATTGTTTGAAGAAAGTGAGAAATGTAGCGCTGTCAGTGACTCACAACTTTTATTTTCTTTTCGAGTTTTCTGCCGTGAAGAAGTGGAGGGTGGGTCCAATGTAAAACTTAGCACTGATCCCCCATACGACCGAGTGAGAATTCTCACAGGCAACGACTGCTTGCAATGGCTGTGATGTGGGCGTCCACGAGAAATTTGTGCATACTAAGGACTAGCAGAGCCTTTGAATGATCAACGTTGATGTGCTAGTGCAAGAGCGTCATTCAGATGTGAAGAAACATTGTTAGAGCGAAGAAAAGAGAGAGAAAGAGAGAGAAGAAACATTGTTAGAGCGAAGAAAAGAGAGAGAAAGGGAGAGCGAGCAAAGGTAACCAACACTTTTTGCTAGACCCATTTTTACTGTAAATATAAATTAGACAAAGATCCCTCGCACTTATCTTGAAAAATCAATTTTGAATGGGCACCTAGCTGAGGTCCTGATAACGATCATTACTTTTATATCAGATCTAGTCTAAATCATCGCAACAATTTTTTTTAACTTGTTCTTGATTTTATTTTTCTTGTACCTACCTTGAACTTCTCTCGAAAAATTTCACTTCAAGGACCCTGTGTCGTAATTCGGAACAACTCGCAATTAATCTCCATTGACCTTCCTGAGCTGAACGAGATTATCTACAAAGAACAGCCTGCTGATGAGCCGGTGAGTTTTTACAAATAAATTTGATACCAGCTACAAAAGTGGGACTCCAATATCTTTCGCCCGTTAATTTGTCCATTTAGGTGGTTTTACTTCAAGGAGATGCTCTTGCGATTACAAAAGATGATGTTAAAACATTGAAAACTCTCACTGGAGGCCATCTAACTATTGAACACGAAGTTGTTGTGGATACAAACAAATACAAATTTGAGAAACGTGGAATTGATGCGGTTTTTTGGTATATTCGTTAGTCCATCTTATCTTTTAGCTCCTGAATTTTTACATGTGGATACAGTGCTTCTCATTTTATGTTGTGGATTAGTTCTATTTGTTATTTTCCAAGTACTAGTTTCAATTGTATTCCTTTCAAGAGGACTGTGGCTTAAGGTAAGGGCAAAATTAATTTATTCGTCTACTATTGGTAAAAAAAATCATGATCATGATCATGCTATATAATGACGGGCTTAGTCTATTGTCACGCGCGCGTGCGTGCGTGCGTGCGTGCGTGCGTGCGTGTGTGTGTGTGTGTGTGTGTGTGTGTGTGTGTGTGTGTGTGTGTGTGTGTGTGTGTGTGTGTGTGTGTGTGTGTGTGTGTGTGTGTGTGTGTGTGTGTGTGTGTGTGTGTGTGTGTGTGTGTGTGTGTGTGTGTCACGAAATTCGAAAAGGGGGGTGCGACGGGTCCACCGGCGTCGGGTTAGTGCGCCGGCGCCAGATACATATAGAAGGGGGTGAGACGGGTCCAGTCAGGTGCGCAATAACTTCGTGTGCATGTCGCAAAAGGCAAATAGGATGTTTCATAGCCGTGGCCACTGTTTGCATTGCTTTTCACCTCTGTTACTCCTCCGCGTATTTATTTCGTAGCAGGTCCGCCTCATCTTGGTAACACGTCCATTTAAAAGATGGAAGCACTCATGCGAACGGCTGCTTAAATAGTAGCGAACAGTTTACCATGATCTGACGTGGGATGTTGTTTTTATCAGTACGATGATGTCGTTCATGTCATTTTATGTTAAAACATCATTCTGTGATAACTGTTTGGGAGAAAGCAGAACTATGAAGCAGAGCTATGAAATCTTTGCCCTCAATTTACAAAAAAAAAGGAATTTTTTGCAGAAAATGCCACCGTAATTTCCATAGATCAATGATGGCGAGGGGAACACCAGAGAAAGTCGAAAGTCCGGCTTTAGCCGTACGTTCAGACTGGTATATGTACCAGCTTGAACAATCCCTTACATATATTTGTATATATAAGGGGTAGTGGTTAGAGATTCCACTGCCTGCACGATCGATCGGAGGTTTGAATCCCTAGTGCTCGCCAAGCATTTCATCGCTCAGAGGTCGATAAATTGATACCATTCTTGTTTGGGAAGGTAAAAACACTGACTTGACACATCGGCTAGCCACCGTTCGTAAATCTCAAACGATTCTGAATTGAAGTGAACGTGGGGGCGCATCCCAAGCGGATTCATTAAAGGCATCACCCCACGAATCTGAGGTGGTACGGATTTCAGGTGGAGTATTCGTATACAGAATAGTAGAATATGGAGAGGGGGGTGATTCCGTCCATTTCTTCTTAATTGCCGTAAAAAACGGCCCGGAAGATACGGCGCGTGCAGAAGGCTGGCGCACTCCAATCAAACTCCTTGTAGAAAATAGTGCGCCGGAACGCTCAAAGCTGTATCTTCTGGGCCGTTTTCTACGGCGATTAGGAAGAAACGAATGGAATCACCCTTCTCTCAATAATCTACGATCCCGTATACGAATACTCCACTGGAAATCCGTACAACCCCAGATTCGTGGGGTGATGTCTTTAACGCCAGATACCACTTTATCCCTTATATATATATATATATATATATATATATATATATATATATATATATATATATATATATATATATATATGACTGTATAGCAGTATAGCATACTAGGCAAGAGGTCCGCTGTAGACTCGCGATCGATGGTTGGAAACTTTTCCGACCAAGCCTCTCATCCCCCTGTGGTCGATAAATTGATAGCAGACTAGTCTGAAAGGACAAAAACACAGACTTGATCATCAGCTAATCCTCACAGTTCCAAAACCTCAACGACCACGGTTTCCAGTAATTCGCATTGGCGATTTCCCAGTGGATTGATACGCCAGAGACTTTATTCTTTCCGTTTTCATCTATATCTAAGTATAAGTTCTCTAAGATGCATTATGTGACATACAAATATATATTTATATATAAATAAATAAATATATATATATACATATTTACATGTATCGTATGAATTCCTGCCAAGATTGAAGTTCTATGTACTGTTTTTACTTAAGAGACAAGAAGTAATCATGACAAAAGGGATGTTAGAAGTGAGAAGTATCAGCATAAATGCTAAGACAAGTCGGTATGTCAACCTTCATTTTTTTCTATACCGGTTTATTGACGAAAATCTTGGCACCTATGCTTCTTCGATCTAATAGTCCCTGTTATAATTTGTTTGAAACAATCTGAAATCTCGAATTGCGCAAACAGGTGCACTTGAAGAGGTGAGGTGATGTTAGCGGTTGTGGTCGAGGTGGGACCCTCGCTTAGTGTAATCAGACTACAGAGGTAAAAATGTCCGAACTCGATCGCAACCTTTAAATCTGCTTAGGTTGCAGTCCCCAACTAAAATGAGGTTCAGGGCTTATTGAGCCGTCTATAGTTGATTTTGCGGGGGAACAGTCACGTTTATACTGACGAGTACATACTTCTACATCTATTTTCTTGCGGAGCTTATTACGACAAGTTTTCGCACCATTGTATTGTTCATTTATAATTTAAAAAAGCGAATTTTTGGAAAGTTGATAAGGCTTGTTAAATTTATGCGAAAGAGCAAATCGAATCGCTCATTCAAATTTAAGATACCTCGTGGAAGATTATCAAAAGAAAAACCCTACGAAGACCTTCAGTGAGGTCAGTTTCACAGTAGTGAACCAGGATTTCTTTTTATCTCCGGTTCACTTATAAATTATTCACAATCATTCAGGCAGTGGTCGATATTAAAGGGACTGCTGGAGTAAGTTGAATTCCCACACCGTATTTTATTTTGCTTGATTTGGATTTACAACAATGAGGTCCCAACACTTTTGAAAGACATAGAAGTTTTCAATTTCAGCAAATGCAACCTATTCTCAACCGGCGTAATCGTGCTGTTCTTCGCGAAACTATAAAACATATGAAAGAAAAGAATTAGTAGAAACTTTTCTGGTTTCAAACTTCAAATTTATGAACGACCCTTAATAAATTGTATATTATCACTGCTCTATCTTCCTTTGACTTTTTCGAAGAGAGAAATCGAGATGGACTAATCTGCACACGGTAACTAAAGCATGTTTAAGTGAATAACAGCAGCAGCTAGAATCTAAGTTTGAAATTTCTCGAGTGCTAAAGTAGAAGGCAGGTACAGAACCACTTCTCAGACTCTTGGATTTTTACCATTATGCATGCTTGACTATTTGGCCAAATTGGAAATGACACAGTTGTCTGCATTCCACAACATTATCCAAGTGCCACATCCATTCCACTTTATCCCCATCCTTTTCCTATTTCTTATAAACATGCCTTTCTTGTATCAAATTGCAGTGCAGGAACAGTTCTCTTCTAGAATAGGCGAAAATAAAACGTTAGCGCGTTCCTGTTAATGTTATTTCTGTGAGTTGGAAAAATTTGCGGAAGTTTCGGCAAATTGCGAGTCGAAACGAAGAATAAGTGAGAGCCTAAATCAGACGATAGGGGTCTTTGGTCGTCTAGACATTCGGACCTAAACGCCTTGACACTGCATGACGATCTTCAATTTTTCGCATTCTTTCTTCAAGAGTTTCATAGTTCGATTAAATCGATAGCGATTAGAATGGGCTGATGGCTACATTATCCCTGTCCATAGCTGCTCGTAACGTTAAAGGCATCACCCCACAAATCCGACATGATATGGATTTCCGATGGTCAAAGACTACACGGGATCGTAGATTGCAGAAACAGATGGGATCCCGCTCATTTCTTCCTAATCGCCGTAAAAGCAGACCGGAAGATGCGGCTTCGAGCGTTCCGGGGTGCTATTTTCTACAATGAGTTCTATTGGAGCGCGCCAGCCTTGTGCACGCGCCGCATCTTCCGAGCCGTTTTTTTACGGCAATTAGGAAGAAGTGGACGGAATCATCCTCTTTCCCACAATCTAAGACTCCGTATAGACATAACTCACCTGAAACCTGTGCAACCCCAGATGGGGCGATGCCTTCAGTAGAACAGTGCATAGTAAATCGCGCAATGTTTGAGCTGAATATCACCGAGTGTTCTACATTATCAGAACAATGACACACCGACAAACGTTTATTTAGGGTTCACGCGTTGATATTGATTTTTTTTTGTATAAGTATGCCGACAATGCGTCGATTGTCGAATTGAAGCGAGAGCCAAGATTGTTAACAAACTTTATTACGGCCAACGTCACCTTCATCGGAGCCTGGAAAGTCAAGTCATTTGTAATATATCCTCTCAAATGCCTCATCCAAAACAAGTCCTCTATCCCTAGAATGGTACATCCAAAACCGAAACCAAAAGAGTTCAAATCGTTGTGCTTACCTAAGTGGCCGCGCTCCGCTAATACTAATTTGGATGCGATCCGCGACCCGCATGCCCGTAGATCAAAACCCGCAATGGTCTTGATACAGAGCCAGCTCATTGGTCACGGCTATGCACTCTTCCTTTCTATTCATTTTTGGACTTTCAACGTTTATCCTAACCGCCTCCAAAGTTCTGCGAGCCACAAGTTCGGGTTCGATAGGATCGTGGCAGCTGTGCAGAAAGGAGCACTTTCATGAAATTTTCCGCGATGAGTTCTGTGAGAGTTTGCTGCGTTTGAACGTTCTGGATCTGGATGAGGCATTTGAGAGGATATATTACAAATGATCTGACTTTCCAGGCTTTGACGAATGCAACGACGCCGAAACGTTAGCCGTAATAAAGTTTGTTAACAATCTTGGCTCTTACTTCAATTCGACAATCGACAAGGGGCAATCTCTATGCCAAGATTCAAGGAAGGTCGGGCTTTCGCGCTTATTCCGCTAATGTGGGGGAATACGTTAGAGTGAACAGGGGGCCATGAAGCGCTTGTTAACTTTAATTTTTTTTATTATCTCTAATTCGTTATTACTTGTTGATTTGTTTGTCAGCCCTAGTTATCACATTATTATTATTATTATTATTATTATTATTATTATTATTATTATTATTATTATTATTATTATTATTATTATTATTATTATTACTATTATTATTATTATTATTATTATTATTATTATTAAAATCGTCCCTTGTCATTTATGCTCATTCGGCCGTAATTCGCTTGTGTTTCATCTGTTTTTGACAATTATTCCCTTCTTTGTATTCTTATTACGTATTGTTCAGAGAAGGGCAAAATAATGTTAGGTAATTATCAGAATTATTACCCTTTATCATTCTCTTTTTATCTATATTTACTTTTTCTTTTCATTTTTTCTCTCACAAGAGATATTATAGTGTTCAAATATTTTTGCGCTACAATCATAAATCTCACGTCGAGTTTTTTTTTTGCTATCCAATTTTGCTAGCTCATTTGCCTCCACCCTCTAAAATTTAAAATAAAAATCTGGTATGCTTTTGACTGTGTGAAAAAAATCATTGGGTTTCCATACAGAACAAACGTAATAATATGTATAGAACGCATAATTTTCTTGAATCTTGGGCAAATGAACAATTATTTATTAGTTGATCACTCTCGCCTCGTTCTATTTAAGTCTACATCATCCTTTGGCAAAACAGAAACAACGTGACGAATTCTTCCTTTCAATCTTTTGACCTCATAAATTGGTTGTAGTCCGAAGAACGTTTGAAGAGTTGTGAGCCAAGCTCTGATAGATATCGATCATAGTCATCACTGAAATGTGCACACTTTAGCATAAATATAGTATAAGTCTATAAGTATAAGTGAAAGTATAAGTCACCGTTTATGTTTTCCTGATTTTTTTTTAAGTAGACTGTTCGCTTAGGAGGAGTGAAGGGTTTTTTTTTTTGAAATGATCTTTGATCTGTGCCTCTTCATCGCACTGGAGAAATGAATGTTTTGTAAAAAAGAACATGAAAGCTTCTACTTTTCTTTGCCACTGCTCATTTTAATCATAGGATTAGTACATAGACGTGGGATGCATTCTTAACACACGTGAGGTTAAGTTGTTAAAGTGCATTTGAAAAGAAAACAATGTTCGGATCACAAAAATAGTAATTGTTCTCGCCTATGTATTTAAAAAATCTGAACTATTGTATGGATCAAGTTTGCATTGGAACATTGCTGGGAACAAAATTTTACAACAAACGAGGTGAAAACATTCAAAGGTTCATATGATATATGTAAAATAATGTTTCTTCAAATTGCGAAGCACTTAACTGACGACTAGAAGAAAGTCGTTAATAATCGAGAAGGATAGGATGATTTTCTGGTTTTTTTTTCTCTGGAAATAAAGCTCATTTTTCTAATTAGAGGGAACATTGGCAGAATCTCTAAACCACAATTAAAAAATCACTAAATAAGAAGTTAACGTTGTTTTTGAAATTTGAATTGAAAAAAGAACTCTTCGCACTCATATTTCCGTTGTTGCCCAAAAACAACGCATTTACATATTAGGAATGACTGCACTCCTTTATTCTGGACATATCCACTAGCACTTATCATCGCCCAGGTGACCAGGGCGCTGATGCAAACGCAAACTTCTCTTCTTTATACACGTTCTCTCATTCATCTTCCCTGCCTCTATCGATCCCCTATCGTAAATGTTCGGGAAAACATGAGTACATAAATTTGGAAGAAAGTGCTTGCTTAGCCTCAGAGAGCCCCTACATTTACGAATATAGACTGCAAAGTACAAAGAAAGAAGAAAAGTGAAAGCCAGCGTTTGATAGCACTTCTTCCTGTCCCTTTCCTTTTAAACAAGTTGTTTATACTAGTAATGGTACTTTTGTGAACTTTTCAGGAGTTGTTCTATTTTACTGCATGGGATTTACGAAGATGAGTACCTAATCAGTCACCAATAAAATGTCAAAAAAAAATCTTTCAGCAGTCAAACCAAACATTTTAGTCCAAACAATATTTTACAAAAATTTCCGAATCTTTAGAACTAGTGAAATTGAACTCACTCGCTAATACTAGGTCTAATCATGCCGTTGAGATATGGAAACGCAAGGCGATCTCTGCAATAAAAAACTTTTAATAGACGAATTGATCAACGCTAGTGCTTTTTGTTTGAATAAATCAAGAAAAACGTATTATTCTCTGGGGTGCTATTCAAACTCAATCGAATGTAAAAATAAGAATTCGAGGAAGTAAGTAGTAGAAGTAGTACAAGGCTGGCGCGCTCCAGTCGAAGTCCTTGTAGAAAATACTGTGCCGGAACGCTCGAAGCCATATCTTCCGGGCCGTTTTTTATGGCAATTAGGAAGAAATGGACGGAATCACTTCCTTTTCCATAATCTACTATCCCCTATACGAATACTCCTCCTGAAATCCGTACCACCTCAGATTCGTGGAGTGATGCCTTGAAATTGATGGTCGCAATACATCAAACGTATTCGACAGCAAACAAACGATGGTTGAGTGCCTAATTTCAGTGGTCAAATAAAACCGTCCAGTCATACTGCAAGTCCGAAATGGTACCGCAAAGAAAGCTCGAAAAACATGCTGATGATCGTAACTTCAGCTCCGACGTAACTTCCTATTGGCATGAAAGAAAAAACAATTTGTGCTCGAAACAACTATAACAATATGCACAGGAGATAGGGAGCAGGAGAAATCACACAAATTAGCTATGAGCATAGCTTTTTCGAACAGTTACACGAGATAGAAATCTAACACCCAGTCTCCAACTGCGAATAGAACAGTGAGGACTCCACGTGGAGTCGGAAGCCTTTAGCAGGTACGTGGAATGCCTGGTTTGCAATGCCATTTATATTAAAGAAACTGGAAGGATACTGAGCTCGCGTAACGAAGAATGCTTGGGTAGCAAAAGACGTAGAAGTTTGACACCATGAGGGTGACACAAGAATGAGAAGGAGGATGGAAGTGAATTTCAAATGAGGTGCAGGGTATTAGGCCTTGAAAAAGAAATGTCCGGTAGGAAGACATTGGAACCATTCTTGATTTCCGTCACGGATCCATCCATGTATACAATAATGAGTCTTTATCTAACACTAACGACTTTTGACTTTTGACTGCCTTTCGTAATACTCTGTGAGCTATAAGATTATTCGACACAGCGTTCTCTAGCACTGCCCATACATCATTATTTAAGGATACTGCACGGTGCGTAGATCCCATTCGCCTAGGGTGACAAACTATGATAACGAGGCGGTTTACCAGTCCCTCAGGCGGTGAGACTGGTCAATTTGCCTTAGTGCTTGGAGTGCTTGCGCGATGTACTTAGAACAATATTGAGGGTTGCCAAGGAGAGAGGATGAGATTAATGAAATAACATCAAAATCTCCGAACAATTTTTAGGGTTTTGATAAGGACGAGGTTGTCGAAGCGTCAGACCATAACGTTTCACTATAACCTCGTTAGCTGGACAAGAAAACTTAAATCTATTAGTAGCACTTTTAGTAGTGAATGAAAAAATAAATAAAATGATTTAGTAATATTAGGTGCACATCGATGAACATTCTATGATGTTACTGATACAATGATATTTATTAGGAATTAAAGGCGCTGAGAAAGTAGTTGATAACTGATAGCTAGCATCGCTTTTTAAATTTATATCTGTTGGTTTTATACGAAAAAAAAACAACCCAATTTTGTAGTTTCCTAGATGTTCTACATACTTGTACCCATTGTTTGTATGCTCGCGACTCTACCCGCTGTCTAATTGATATCTGTCCAAGAACGAATAAAGGCGTATTCATTACCTGTTTACCGCTGCAACCGTTCTACATTTCGAAAATTAACGCACAAATTACTATCATTCATACGAGTAAACTTATTTCTCACCGCTTGGACCCAGACAAGCTTAAAAATCTGTCGCTGACGACAAAAAAGAAAAATAGAACGTCTATCAATATCTATTGCGCAACATTTCCATCATATAAGACCTATTTAAGAACCGTGACACTTATATCTATTCGGACAACTAAGTTCGACTATGCCAGCCAACAGCAGAGGGTGTGGATTGCTGCAAATGCCTCGCGGTAGTCTGGTAGTGCTTATGTCCTGGAAACAATAGTAGGGTCAAAGCGACATGAAGCACGTACGCGGCTTCTGTCGCCTCGGTGAAGCGTGGTGAAACCTTTGTTGGCCAAACCCATCGCTGCTGTTTGCAACGGTCCCAACTCGGTTCTAACTGCTGTCTCCATCGCGCCATTTCGAGCGCGTACGCAAATACACCTATTACTATTACTATTACACTCGCGATTCATGTCGCTTTGACCCCACTATATGGACGGTTCATTGTTGATGGATACAGGATGTGCTGCCGCTGCACCTTCCCTTGCCATAACGACAAGAATTGACGATTGTGACTCAATTTTCAACAAGCATTGATTGCTTCTAGGTGGGTGTAGTGCAGTTGGTAGGAGATTCCGTTCCTGCTACACAGTCGATAGATCAAATCCTTGCTAACCATGTGAGGAAATGTGATTTGTGTTAGAAAAAATCCACCCACATCATATTTCACCCGAAAGTAACTTATTTTACGCAAATTTGCATTTTTTTGAACCCACATTAAATACTTTAGCTTGCCAATGTTGGTCCTCTGCGTTTCTAGAATGATTCATTTAATCAGACGGGAATTTAATTCCTTTGATTCCTCGCATTGCTGTTAACATCTATTAAGTTGTTCGGATATAAACGAGACTTTCGAAACTTTACGAATTTCGAACAGCAATTTGGACAGTTTTGGTTCCATTTTGTTCCTGGCGTTTTCCTGTATATTTTACTTTCTTTTTTGTTTATTTTTGATTTCTGCAATATTTTTTTATTTCATAAAATTTTCTTATTTCATAAAAACAAAATTTTATTTATTTATTTATTTTTTTATTTATTTTATTTTTATTTTATTGAAGATGTGATTTCGCGAAGTCAATGCTACAAACGGTTTCAACGCTTTGAAAATGGAAATGAGAGCTTAGAAGACGAAGAACACCGACGTCGTCCTCAAGTGGTGAACGACGAATTACTGAAGAAGGCGATCGAGTCTGATCCGACACAAACTACAAGAAAACTTGCCCTAGGGTTCGGATGTTCGAATTCGACAATTGGCGAGCATTTACATACAATCGGGAAGACAAATCGGTGCGGCAAATGGGTTCCTCATAAGCTGAGTGTTGGAAATAAAGCTGTCTGTAAATCGAAAAAAAAATCGAAGAGTTGGGCTGGAAAGTTTTGTCGCATCCGCCGTATAGTCCGGACTTGGCTCCTTCGGACTACCATCTATTTCGATCGATGCATCACGGATTGTCGGAGAAAAAGTTCAACAATATCGACGAAGTCCGATCTTGGGTCGCATCATACTTCGACTCACCGCCAACCAAATTCTTTGAGGACGGCATCCACAACCTGCATGATCGATGGCGAAGCGTTGTTGATAGTTGTGGAGAATATTTTTTGGAATAAAGATTTGTTATAATAAATTTTGCGATGTTTGAAAGTTTGAGTCGAAAGTCTCGTTTATATCCGAACAACCTAATAGAACAGCCATAATGTAAATAATTCATCGTTTTATATCCCCTCTAAAACATATTGCAAAAGCAGACAGAAATCTGCCAGATTCTAACTGTAGCTATGGTTACTGAGGGCTCCTTGGTTTCTTTAAAAGGGCACACTTTCCAAAAATGAAAAAAAAATGCAATTTGGTTCATTCAAATTTAGCTCTTCATTGATTTAGGTTGTGAATTTTTTTTTACTGTGAGGGGTTCACCATAAAGCTGGTAACATGACTACGGCGCTTATAGGACGCCTCTAATTCTATTGTACATGTAATAGAGCGGATGAATTAACAATGAATAGTTGATGTTTTTTTTTTTTTGCAAGACATTAATTGCACAATTAACAGCCAATTCAATTATTATACATGCATTAATTACCATTATGATATATGCACAGTTTGCACGGCAGAAGCGCAAAAATTTGTATTCGTTAAACTCATGGTATGATGTGAGGATGTTTTTTTAGACTGATTTCGTAAAAATGTCTAATTGAGAAGAACAAAGTGCATTCGTAAACACAGCAATTTTTTATTAGCTAGCAAAGAGATGCACACATTAAAATAATCGGGTCAAAACAACATGAAGCGTGCGGTGCAGTTGCGTAAATGGCTGCGCTCGCACTGGTGCGGTGGAAATGGCGGTTGGAATCGGGACCATCATGAACTGCAGTAAGGTATGGTGGTAACTAAGGTTCTACCGCGACCAACCGTTACTCTTCATGTCGTTTTGACCCTATATTTTGCTCTGAAAGAATCTGGCTACACTTTAGTTTTTCCGGTCGTATGAGACGTCTAGTACTTGGAGTAGATAAACATGGATGGATCAATGGATGAATGGATGAACATGGATGGGATGGGTGAAGGTGAGAGGGCGGGGAGACAAGAGTTGGGACCGACGCGCGCGCTTGCAGTGCGTGCTTCTTCCGGCTTGTCCCAACACAGCGACCAAAGCAGAATGGCTAAAGCTATGTTGGAGCGCCGAAGCATGCGTGCCAAACTTCTCCTTCTTGTTGTGGCAGGTTACAACGTCCCGCTCCTGTGCTTGCATTGACCGATCACAGCAGAGACTGCTGTGGCTTTTGTCGTGGAGCCGAACTATGAACTCACGACTCCCACAATATCTCATCCTGACACACGTTCCCGTCGCTTTACGTCGTCACGGTCTTTCCTATCCAGACAAATGCCACAGATCACATTTTTTTCATTGTGGATGAAGCTCAAAGAGAAAGCACAACTTTTCTTTGAAGGCTATGTTTTAAGGTGTTTGTTGTTCTTCTTTCCATCTTCTCCTGAAAGCACTCACATCTATAAAACGATTTAAAAAAATAACGCCTAGCCTTCTGGGGATAATTTATTTAACACAGTAGCAACAATCTCTGATGGTCTCATCGGACATTTTCCTTCCGCGTGGGACAATGTTCGATAATTTTGTGCGGGCAGCATAAATATATTCTGTGAGAAGTTATCAAGAATTTAATTCGGTCTGTAATACGCTAATGATACATTGCCATAGTACATTGGCCAGCGATGTACAGTCGGGTCAAAACGACATGGAGCACGATGTAGTTGCGCAAGCGGCTGCACTCGAATGAACGCGATGAACGATGGTAGCCCTGGTCCTCATTCGAACCTAACCGCTAGCTTAAACGCACCGCTAGGAGCGCAGCCGCTTACGCGACTGCACCGCGCTCCAAGTCCTTTTGACCCTAGCATAATCTGACAATCAGCGCGCGGAAAAAATCAACACGGTTGCAGCGGAGGGCATGTGGCGAAACCGATTGGTCATCAATGTGATTAGGTAGCTTTCGTCTACGTAGTTATTCGTAGTCTACTCCACCAAAAGTTTACACCAATTTTTTTTTTGTTTTCATTTTCTGTCGGTGAATGCTGATGGATTTCTTTGAGGGGACATTATGTCTCGTATAGTTTTATTTGAAGGGACAAAGTTTTCATTTATTGAAGAAGAAAAGCAATCCATTGAACTTAGAGAAGCCTAAATGTTCAGCAAAAAGATTCTCTTTTGCTATATTAGAAAATTTTTCTAAAACATGAAAATGTGTTGTGAAGGGTGTACCTTTGCATTGTGTTGGTTAGCTCACATTCCATAATTAGCCGTCTCTTTCTTCTGGGAAAGTCAATCTTTCTAGGTCTAAGAATTCTCTCAGCGAGAGTTTATGAACTTCTCAGCATTCTTGAATAGAACATGAAATAACTTGATGTTCTTTCTTCAATTAGCAGCGTTCCCATAAGAAAAAAAACGAAGAATTCAATGAAACAAAAGAAAAGCTATTAATAATGATACATAAGACCAAAGGGGCAGGAGTAGTGTAGCGGTTAGAGGTTCCGCTGTCTGCACTATCGATCGCAGGTTCGAATCCGCTCTAGTGCTCACTGAGCCTTCCATCCCCCAAGGGTCGATAAATTGGTATCAGACTTGTCTGGGAGGGATAAAAACACTGACTTGACACATCGGCTGGCCACCGCAAGTCGTTGTGTAGACCAGTTACACGTTCGTTAACCGATTAATCTCAAGCATCTTCCAGTTAGATAATTATCCGGAGGATAATCTCTTAAGAAGCTATCCCAAAGCGTTTTAATTTTATGGTCATGTCCCCACGAAGCAAATCTCGTATTCTCTCGTAATTCTCTGAAGCTGACAAACGCAGCAATATATGGCTGCGTCAAAATAAATCCGTATATCTGCGTATTATTATCTGTGTATTATAGTCATTATCATTTCAAGATATTTATGCGAACACCCGAAGACCATAAAGTTCTGCTGAGTGCTTTTTTTTCTGAGTTAAGGCAAAATGTAGTCTGGTCTGAGTTATGTTCTCTTCAAAACCTGTGATCTCGATTTCTCAACTTTTTAATGTAGCTTTTTTCCTGGCCAAAATCTCCTTGATCGGATCGGTCAATTCAGAATAGCAGAGGGCATACTTTTTTCGCTGAGGTAGTTATATTTTCAGTTGATAAATGAACCATAAACCCTATTGAAACTTCTCCTAGCTAATATGAGGAACGCGCTTACATTTGGAATTTCATTTGTGAAAAATTTTGTCAATTTAAAACTTACAGTTACAATTAAAATTTGCATTCCCACTAACTAAATGTTTGGTTTTTCGAAACTTCTCTACTGTTCCAAAGACCTAACGTTCCATATGTGTGCGTTACGTGCGTCGGCATCAGCTAAGTTCCATGACGAACTTACAATCACTTAGCTATGTACATACACGAGTTGTATGAGTGAGTATTCACAAGATGAGAGCGCTGGTGCTAGTGATCTCATTACTTTTACAGAATCTCTCGAATGCCATCTAACATGTTGGTTCTTTGATCCGTACCAACTTCACATAACTGATCAATCAATATAATTAAAATATCAATAACTTCTCCGTGTAATTTCGAGTAAAACACCATTATTTAAAGGAATTAGACGAGAGTGAAAATTAATACGGAAAAATTCCAATTGATTTTAGTATTGATTATTGCAGACAATAAACGAATTAAAAAAAACTTACTGGATTTTTAGCCGTAAAGCAAATACGGTGGCTAGAAGAGCGAAGAGCAGCAGTAGACAACGCATCTAGCAAATATGAACGGATGGGCGGAGCTTGCGGTCTTATTATTGACAACAGCAGGATCCCTAGCACTCTTTTTTTTGATCTCATTCGGTGGTTGATGAGGGTTACGTAAAGCGCGTGGATAACCACACTGAAGAAGAATTAAGAGAGATCCCCTGTGAAGATCTTCCACTTTTTCTCTATTTCATTTCTTTTAATTCTAGGGTTTCCTGAAAGTTCTTAAAAAATTAACCACTACTCTCATACTCTAGTAGAGTGGATGCTATAGGATCAATTTATGAAAAATTGAAAAGAAGTTGTTTTGTTTGTACCTAACAAATACGGAACTTGTCTTTCCTTAAAGTAAGTATTAATCTACTATAATAAAAGGATAAGTGAGATTAGGAGCAATAAAAAGAGCAGCCATTAATATTACTGGCATGCTCTCGCACGCATGATTTCTCTCGAATACCTGCTGAATTAGAACCGTTCTTTCCAGAAACCAGGGATAACGGGAATTCGCTTATTTCTTGGATTGTAAGCGAATTGCAATTGAGCGATATGCAATTCGTTCTTACTTAGGGTAACTGAGGAACCAATCATTAACTAACTTTTAGAATTAGGAACTAATCACTGCAATAGTACCTATGATGTACAAAAATAAAACATAAGCGTCAAGTAATTAGTTTCAAGAAAAGAAGGAAAAAAAGCGTAGTGCTCACGTCGAGCGATTTTTCCCTGGGATTATCAAAGGTTTTTGTTTGTCGGTAAAGGTTAATTTCATTATCGTGAGTAAGTGAACAAACACCTTCTAGCCCTTATTAAATTCGATTTAGCGTTGTAAAATTGAGGGACCATACGTTAAACCAAAGTCTCAGACTCTGTTCGGTTAAATCTTTTATTTGCAACACTTTATATTAAGCTCTATTTTTATACTAACAATATTTACACGATTTAGATTATTAAGGGATTTCAGACGATTTTGGATGAAAATTAATTGAGAGCATGAGAAAAACCACATGAATAAGCTAATTACAATATTTGGAGAAGAAGAAAAATGATAACAATACATAGGAATGTAGAAAATGTTTTGTATACAGAGAAGAAAAATACCGAGGAAAAAGGAAAAGATATGCACTCGCAGAAATTTACGTCTACACAGTGACGTGGCTAAGGGAGCGCAGGTCCAACTCAGTTGGACAATTGCATTGGAGGTCTGAAGATGGGGAAAGTCAGCAAACATACATAAAATGAACAAACATAAAATGATGTTCTAAAAAATTGACATAAACAAAGATTGTTAACAACCTTCAGTAGTTTCCTTACTATCCTCTTCAGCATCCTGCTGAGATTTCGGTCTCTTACAGTATTTAACGAAAAGTATTCGCACCAAAATCCAAAACCCAGAGCAGAAGACGAAAAAGAGGATAATGATCAAGGCGACAACCCAGTTCCATGATTCTGAAAACAAATGCGGGAAAATGAAAAAAGTAATGAGTAGTAACATCATAAGGATTATGATCTACTTTTAATCCTTGTTTAGACTTTTTTTTTGCTATCAGTTCAATGGCTTAGAGACGGCGTTTGAGCGGTAATTGTACCATTCCCTCAAAATATCCATATTTTCTGTTTTCGACTACTTGTTAAGCTGATTTGAGAGTGTTGTTTGCGAGGCAATGGTCCCTTTTAGACTTGAAAAATAACGCCCACTGAACAAATGAAATTCTGTTGAATGTTTGGAGTTTCGAATACCAGTACATAAAAACTGCAGCTATAGGCATCATATATTTACCAAATATAGCATATTCGTGCCGAAATCACTTACGAAGGACACCTGAGACATTAAAAGACTTGAGAGCATCTTTCGATGAGGATTCTCGAGAAGAGGCAGCGCAGATCAGCACTGTAGCTGGCAAAATAACGTAGGGTGATGTTGTTTTTAAGCATACAAGTCGGTAACATTAGTTTTATAGGATTTGTATTAGTTTCAGAAAGAGAAATACCTCCAGCTTACTCTAAACTGTATTTAACTCACGGTATATCGAGCTAAGGGGACCTTGATTATGAAATTCCATCTTAGCGGAAAAAAATAATAATAGAGGAGTTTCTCTGTAATTTTGATGGGCGGGAAGTCTAGTATTTGCAGAAAACATTTCACGAAGATTCGTTGATAACATTAGGAAAAACATTAGCTTGTAAATAGAGCGGGTGAGGGTATCTTACAATTCTAAAAAAATAAACAACATAGATTGTTTGCACCTAAAATGAAATACAATATTTTCTGAACTACGTACTTACTAAGTAATGCATGTGGCACAAGTAGTTAAGGGCTAAATTTTTGTAGATTCCAAAATAAACTTTGAATATCAGGTGATTTCATAGATTTTCGCGTGTGAGGCGAATTTTACAAAGTGTTTTGGTGCTGAGTGAAAAAAACCTCCTATTCACAGCTGTAAAATGAATGACATCTTACAAAGTTCTACAAATTTTGGGTACCATGCCCCCTCCCCCCCTCCCCTCAGTGCATGTCCTATCCTAATAATTAACTATTACGGAGAACTAACGCAAAATCAATTCAGATAAGAGTAAATATTTCTGCGGTTGGAAATCCAACTAAGTGTCCTTCCTTTTTCGTCACTGTTCTACAAAACTATCTAGTTCCATACTGAAAATCGATGAGCAATAAACGCCTTGTGGTGTACCAGCTCTAAACAAGTTCTGAAGGCACGTACCAGGGAATTGTTGGGATAATTCACCAAAGAGAAAGAGGTGGGGGTGCAATTCATGAATGTGGATATGGCCGCACTTAAAGGCATCACCACACGAATCTGAGGTGGTACGGATTTCAGGTGGGGTATTCGTATACGGGATGGGAGACTATGGAGAAGGGAGTGATTCCGTCCATTTCTTCGTAATTGCCGTAAAAAACGGCCCGGAAGATACGGCTTCAGGCGTTCTGGCGCACTATTTTCTACAAGGAGTTCGACTGGAGCGCGCCAGCCTTGTGCTGCGCCGCATCTTCCGGGCCGTTTTTTACGACAATTAGGAATAAATGGACGGAATCAACCCCCTCTCCGTAGTCTCCCATCCCGTATACGAATACTCCACCTGAAATCTGCACCACCTCAGATTCGTGTGGTGATGCCTTTAAGCACTCCAATTAATCCAAAAAAAGGCCTGTGAAACTGTAGTGGTTGCACCCGTTTCTTCAACGATGCAACTTGTTACGTCTGAAAAACAACGCAACGTGTCTGCGATTCTGATGTAAGTCTGATGTTTATCTGAACTTGGGACTTTAGACGTTGGAGGGTGACGGAATTACCCGCGTTCTATCGCATTACAGCTTCTGGTGTGGTATGCTGATCACGACTGTTCATGAGCAGCATCGAGTCATCGATCGATACTGGTTACTACTGCCTTGGACTTTCGGTCGTCTAATAGTCATTAATAAACACTAAAACATAATTACTAAAGCATTTACAATTGGGCTTAGGCGGGGTAGCGCAGTCGGTGAGAGGTTCGCTTCGACCTTCGGTTGATGGTTCGGAAGTGCCCTAGTGCAAACCAAGCCTATCATCTCTCCGGGGTCGATAAATTGGTACCAGAGTTGTCTGGGAGGATAAAAACACTGATTTGACACATCGGTTGAACCCCTCAAGTCACTGTAAGGGCCAACACGCGTTCCAAAACCTCAACGATTACGTGTATTTTTTTCATCTATTTCACTATGTGACTTATTCCTCTCATTGCACTCAAATCTGAGAGGAAATTTTTTGCTGATCTCACTTTTAGACGAATTCCAAATAGATGGCTGCTGTACAGGAAGTTAACTTCATGCATGCTTTAGCAACAGGCGAATTCTATATTTTCTTTGCTCAAAAAATGACAAATTGAAGAACAATACATATTACATTATATTAACACTCTATATAACATTAACTTGTAGAAGTGAAAAGCATTTCTCGTACCGGCTACATTCGCAGGAGCTATTTCAGTAGTAGCTTCTAATTCTTGTAACCACGTCAAATTAAAATTACCAGCCAGCTGATCGGTAGAATTCATTATTAGTCCGCAAAATAAGTCGAGACTGAATTTTAGAAGATGTGGCTAAAATGATAGCTTCTATTATGCCGATAATATGTAACAGTATATGTTGAAAGAAGTGTGTTTAGGTGATGTTGAACGGAGCATACCAATATTTGTCCCGGATTACGTCTCGTAATAGGATTACAAAGTGGTGTGATGTGTTGAAATTCAAATTTTCAGTGTTCCCGTTATTCTGTACAGGCAGCGCCATCACTATTGTTGTTTTCTGTTTGCACTTTCTTTCCGCATGAACAACAAGCGATTTTCTCCGTTGTTATGCTCAGAGGATCTCATTAGTCGAATCCTATAGTCTAAATTTGTACATTTTTTTGAAATAAGAATAAGGGCTTATCTCAGCTAAGTCGAGCGTTCACTTACTTTTATCAGGCAAACTAGGATTACTTCTTTTTACTTCCATATCGAGCGGAAAAGTACTGAAGTGATATTAATTGACAGGCCTCAAATATATGTATTTTCCGAACGAGCTCGCAACGTCGTGTGAGTAAAATTTCTATGAAGAGAAACTGCCACCAACATTTTCTAGCACCTTTTTTTGTGAAAGTTACTGTTTTTTGAGTTTTCATTCTGAAGTATAAGTGTAGAGGATTTTTTAAGTGCTTGAAATTTGTTCACAAAATCTAAATTAAAAATTTATTAATACATCACATAGTTATCACGTAGATAAGCAAAGAAAACATTCACAGGCAATGCGAATTTCTCATGTACTCGTTATGTCAATATACAAAATTGAGCGTTTCCTAATGAAGGAAGAGTCGTAAGTGGTCAGCGTGAGTCGTTGTGGAGAAGAATATACAGTCGTAGGCAGCCGGCTATTGCTGCGGAATTCATATTTCTATTCTCACAAACAAAAAAAAATGATATTAAATATCTAATTGACTACTTTAGATCCACCACTTCAAATTATGCTATGGTCGATATTGACGCTGTAGACGAATATGGTGGTGGTGCCAACAATGAAAGTGGTGGAGCTGAAATGTAAAGCGTTGACGATCCGCAAAAACCTCTCTTCAATGGCTGAAACAGACTTCGTGGAAAGTTGTTGTGTATTTTCGTGTAAGAAATTGTATAAGATAGTTAGCCCTTCCACCAGAACCCAGAGCTTCTGACGGACTCACAGGTTCTGGGTTAAAGACAGCATACCACGAATCTGAGGTGGTGCGGATTTCAAGTGGAGTATTCGTATAAGGAATAGTAGATTATGGAAAGGGGTGTGGTTCCGTCCATTTCTTCTTAATTGCCGTAAAAAACGCCCCGGAAGATGCGGCTCATGCTCAAGGCTGGCGCGCTCGAATCGAACTCCTTGTGGAAAATAGTGCGCCGGAACGCTCCAGGTCATATCTTCCGGACCGTTTTCTACAGCAATTAGGAAAAATGGACGGAATCACCCTTCTCTCAATAATCTACGATCCCGTATACGAATACTCCTCCGGAAGTCCGTACCACTCCAGATTCGTGGGGCGATGCCTTTAAGTTACTCACTCAAACCGTGATCACTGTTGGTTCTGCTGTAGCGTTCTGGGTTTGAAAAAAGGATCTTTCGTGAGGATTTCTTACTTTCTCTTGTAGATGAACGACCTGTTGAGCCACCACACAATATTAAGAAAAGAGCAAACTTTGCTGTGTAAAACTTACGCAAAATTCTAGAAAGTTCTGTTTTTTCTTTTTTCTATTTTATGGTGGACCTATGGTGTTTTTAAATTAATAAACAGATGAACATTCCGCTGTGTGAAAACTCCTAAAACGAATATTTGCAAAAAGCGACCTGAGGTAACAAAGGTGTGGTTAGCGCTAACATGCGACATGCAGTCGACGTCAAGCGTGTTCGTCCACGCCAACGCGACGCGTCTGCGCCAGATGCAGAAATTGTTGTTCTAGAAGCCTATCAACGCAGAAAATTGCGTATGTTGGGATTGTTAGACGGTCAGATGACATCAGAGCGGTGGATGCATTGGAGCGATGCTTGAGCCCAATTATAACACATTCTTCACCGCCTGTATGTGAATATACTCGCTTGTTCAGGTCACTTTGATTTAGTTTACGGTTTGGTTTCAGGTCAACTGCTTTATATCAAAATATAGCCTTTACCTGGTTTACTGTACATCTAGTCACATCCATACCTTTTGTCGCTTCCGAATTCCATGCTCAACAAATCCTATCGATTGGCACAACCGCGTCGATATGGTTGCTGTTCTTGGAAATACGGGACAGTAAACCTGGTAAAGGCTATCTTGTCCCATTTTATCACTTAGTGAACACTACAAATTTATTTAAAGATTATTTGCTATCTGCTCATTATTTTGACCATGATTACTTGGATTTTCGTCCAAAATCATCAGTTCGTTTGAGAATTGTGTAAGTTTGTGAAAAAAGAAAAGTGATGAGAGTCACCTTTCCACTTGTCACCAACACGTTGTCGCCACAAACATTTACAGCAGTGTTGTTTCACGCAATCCATAGTTGCCACCATCACAAACGTGAAGATTATAAAAAGTAACAAAGAGCCTAACACGATCAGTTGTAGTTCTTCGTGACTCCAGTACCCTAAAATCTTATCAGTATATCTAAGGTTGCAGAGACTTTCTCTGGAATTTTCTATGCTTTCGGAAACGTAGCGGTCAGTTTACTAATAGGTCCTATAATATCATAAGTTTTTCCAAAAGAAACTTCAGAAATTTGGAATTCCTACCGTTCCTTATCGCATCTTTTGCACTGAATCTCATCACGTCATCACGTGTGATGTTGTGATTGCTCAATAGAAATTCGAATGGCATCTGGAAATTCGGGAATTTGTGAGAAAAAAATCAAGAGAATGTACAGGAGTTGTTCGTAATGAGAATGAACAGCGGCAGATGGAAGATATGGAGCGTAGAAGCAGAAGACTCCCAACAAAAAAAGAAGGAAAGATTCTAAGGAGTTCTCGCAGCTAAAACAAAAGGACGGCGTGCGGATAAGAAAGTGATTTTTTTACCCTATTTTTGTAAAAGAAAAGAGCATTGTAATGAAAAATGACACTCATTACACACATCGGTTCTATGGCCGAAAGTAAAAGGAAATGAATTTGTCGTATCGAGTTACTTCAAATAATTTTCACTAACGACGAGAGCCATCTGTTCTGATGAAGTGATGTTGAGACATATGTAGGACGAATGGCTGTGACTGTATCTTTTCTAAGAATAACTACATGCCGATCAGATCAGTTTTAACAGATCAGAGCCAATAATCAAAAGCAGAAAAAAATATAAGCGGCAATGATTAGCAACTAATCACTCGTTAATCTTCTTCTAATTGCTAAGAAAAAAAAAGCAAACTACAGATTAGTTCATTTCACGTGAAAATGAGAAGCACGAAATGATTGACACGTTTTCTGCGTAGTACCATTATTTGTTTAATTATATTACTAACTTATTACATTCATCATTACATTTTCCATCTCATCCATGCTTAAATGTCTTTGAAGATCAACTATATGCCCTCAAATTACGGTTAAATGAGTAACATCACTGTTTATTACTAGATTATTCATTTTTTTACAACATTTCCGAAAATTCTTTCTACTTTCTGAAAACCTTCGAATTCGAGTTATCTCACCCGCGACCATGTCGGATCATTAAAGGCATCACCCCATGAATCTGAGGTTGCACGTATTTCACGTGGAGTATTCGTATACGGAGTCGTAGATCATGGAGAGGGGTGATTACGTCCATTTCCCCCTAATTGCCGTAAAAAACGGCCTGGAAAATACGGCTTCGAGCTTTCCGGAGCGGTATTTTCTAAAACAAGTTCGATTGGAGCGCGCCAGCCTTGCGCACGCGCCGCATCTTCCGGGCCATTTTTTACGGCAATTAGGAAGAAATGGACGGAATCACCCTTCTCTCCATACCACCCTATATGCGAACTCTCCAGAAAAAATGAAATCCGCACCACCCCAGATTTGTTGGGTGATGCCTTTAAATGCGAGAGGCTAGGAGGTGTGAGGTTGTGGAACGTCCATGAGGTGCTTCCACTCAACGTTGCTGCTCGTTCACTAACAAACTTTCTTGTCAGGACATACTATCAGAGTGGTCAGGTAATTTTAGATAACTGTCGAAATTAAAGTAGACGATTCAAAGCATATTTATTATAACTTAATATGACTATGACTTTAATCTCGAGTTACTTTTTATCACAGTCTTGAAAGTAATTCTTGTAGCTTTCCCCTAATATTTGTCTTCTTTTCTAACAATACCTGCAATCCGAACACAGTCTGGACGAAAAAAAAACAAGACAAGAGATTTCGCCCCGTAAATTTTAGGACGAATAACATGACTTTTGGATACAGTGCATAAGCGGTCGTATTTTTGATAATATGAAAATAACAGATTTGAAGAGCGCGGTTGGGAGTGAATTCACTCATGACAGATCGCATAGTCGAATAGTCGAAGTTATGAGAAAAATGGGCGTCAGTAAGGCAAGAAGAATCAGAAAAGTAACAGAAACCTCTACGTGATGTGAAGAAAATTTCCGTAGACATGTGACTGTGTCGAGATTCGACAATGAAAGTGCATCGGTTTCTTCACAAACACTGTTCAAAACCTGTTCCTGTACGGTGACCTCAGTGATAGTCATTTGTGTAGGACTTTACACATTTGATCTTGTCGTCGAAAGTTGAGAGCTAATATTTCCTTGTAAGGGGGAAGAAAGATCCCTAACTTTTCCTCGCTCTGGTAGTTTTATTTTCCTATCTACCATTTATTTTCGTTATTCTTAAATTCATTAAATTATACAAAAGCTCAGCATTTGAAATCTTCCTTCTTTATTCCAAGTAATAACGAAGATCAAGAACATTTTATAACGTTGTGAAAGGGAATTTTAGACTAAAGACTAAAGACTAAATTTACGGTGATGGATGTGTCTATCTGAAACGAACTTCAATTCTCAATAAGGCCATGCTGACAAAAAGAATTTGTTGATTAATTATGTGCTCGTGATTGTCGCTCGTAACAACTTACCCCTACATCGACGGTGACGTGGTCGCCTGCCTATTAATGGAACTCGATTACAGAAAAATATTTCACAATTTTACAGATTTCTTTGATTATGAAAGGTACAAAGTAAAGCGGAGTTCGGGGAGATTCTCGCTATGTGGAACTAGTGAGAGCTCACCGGAAACGCAACGGGAAGCGGAAATTTTTAGTTAAAAAAAACGAAAAGATTTTGTGGCTTTATAAGTAAATACGTGAATAGAGTTTTTTATATTAACTTGTAATTATTCGTTTATTTATTTATTACTGCTATATTAAACGAATCATTTTGTAGAATGAGAAGTCTATTAGAAACGTTTTCTATGTTTTCTACGTTCAACTGAAACTTAAGAAAAATGAAAAATTTATTCCTCAACCTAATAGATATGTGTTCGTGTTTATAATATTATAATTATCAAATTGATAGAAATCGGTCATTACAGTAGTAGTGCTGAAATAAGAGCTGGCCAGCAAGCAATTATAAAGGGGAATTTCGTGAGGCCCTCGACTACGGACGATAACTGTGAAGCCGAATCAAATAGAATAGTCCAAGGAAACAGTTTCCTTTGCTAGAAGGCGATATCTTTATGTACTTCACGACTATTCGTTTTTTAAGACCGTTCGAAAAAAAGTTATCGCGTAATTAAATCCGCATTTCACGTGAAATAGAGACGAACATCACGTAATGACCTCATGAAACCAATAGTATTTCGACTTTTTCAAAAGAAAAACCGGCAGCTTCATGAGGTGGTCATGTGAAAGTGACAAGGGCGTACTTGATGTTTTTGAGTGTGTTCCAGAGTTCGGAATTGCATGCGTAACCAGAATTCAATTGAAAGAAACGTTTTATTGCGGCAAGAACAATTTGAGAGCTCGTCAAACAACCAAGGAAGAGAAAAAAATGAAAGTTTTATCTTCTCGTCTTTATTCATTACATTCTCATCTTCGTTCACTTTTTCGCTCTTATTTTAAGGATACGAATTAGTATCAAGCCACTCAATGCGGCATTTGGCAACATTCAGCACCGGATCGCACCTGAAAGTTGCACTTTTTTTGCAGCAAGTTACGTTAGACGCTCCTCGAGCCCATGCCGGTCGCATGCCGTGAGTTTCCTTCGAAACTACCAATTGCAGGGATAAAACCAAGGAATGCTCAGAATTTCAATATTCCAAAAGGCTGTGAAGATCTGATATTTTACAAATTTTATCGTAAGATTCAATTTCAGTTCGATTTTTTTTTCAAAATCTTTCGCTATTAACGATGGATGTACGAGGTCGCACATAAGATTGCCGTAGGTTTTACCGTGACTTTACTATGTCAGTGTGAGTTTCTTAAATTCGTACTTTTTAATGCGTATGGAATAAACTTTTGATTTATTTGTGTGGAATTAAATGAGATGAAAAAAGAAATCGCAAGAAAGTTTAAAAGGGGAAAAAATGGACACAGTTATGTCGTCTACCGGATCACACAAACATCAATCCTCGGATTATTTGCCATTCCTCAGTTTATTTGCAATAAGATTGTTTTTTTAAAGTCTCTTCTGTCGTCAAATAATTAGTGCCGCTGTAGAAGACGAAAACCGAAACCTCAATGTGATTCTTTAAACCAATTTTTTAACCAGACCATACCTTTTGCAGCTGGTGGAAATGTTTTCTCGTTGTAATTTTAAATTAAGTGACAAATAGCTCTTCGATGGAACATGACCATCACATAATTTTTCATATCGTTCTAACCCTTTCATCCGCGAAGCAAAATCATTGTACTTCTAAAAAGAATCTTCTAAAAAGAGTTACGTCTAACGATTCATAGCGTTTTGCCGGAAATGGTATGAGTTTTCGGTCAGCCGATAAGCATCAAAGAACAGTCATTAATGAAGTACAAATTTGCGGCACTATCTGTGCTAATTGAAGAGTCAGAGAGTTTTTGTTCACTTCTATCCATTATCAAGACCAAGATGAAAATAGAAACGTTGAAGTATTCCCTTTTTACTCTTCTTCTATGCCTTCAACTTGACTTTCATCATGACTTCCGTTGTTTTTTTAGCTGATTGAGTGGCCGCCACTAATTTTTCCGCTTATAAGAGTCGTGGATTCGTTGCATATTCATTTAAGGGGTTTCAAAGCGAATTAAAACGCAACTTAAGTTTAGAACGTGATTAGTTTCTTTTTCAATTTTATTTAACAATTTGTTTTTATCGGAGATACAATACTCTGCATGAACATTGAAAAACCGACGGTGAGTGACGGTGCGGCACCGTCGGCCACCGTCGCTTGCTCATAACTGCTCATAAAATGGAAACTTCAGGACAACTCATATATCATTAGATTCCTCTCTTTGAGATCTATACAAAAACCGACATATTGTTGAGAAAGGAGCAAAACGGCGCAAAATATGCGCAAAAAAGCAATAATTGGAACCTAACATAGCCTAAGGTTATAGTTGAAAAAGTGTTCAGAGACTCAAACTTTCACGTTTGGTCAGAGCAGCAAGAAATTGTTGTAGGCGTGCACTTGAAACTGTTGTTTTGTTATCTTTTAGTCATTTGTGTGTCATTTTTAGTCATTTCAATTGTTGTATAAAATAGCGGTTCCTCCTTACTTTGAACGTTTGTTGCAAGGAAAGAAGTTGTCAGAACAGCCTACAAAATCGCGGTTGAGCACAACTATTATTGAATTTTGCGAGATTTGTATTGCATATAGACAGAAGAACCCCGCTCGTGCACTAGACTATCGCAAAGTTTGAGAATCCCACTTTTCGTCTTTTTCCTTTCATTTCATCTCCACTTTGCACCTCCGTTAATCACCAGAACAGAGTTCAGATCGAAGGAACCCAAGCAGAACTCTTAAAACAGATAGTGTAAATTACTTTGTAACGTTTGTTTTCCTGTGAATAGATTTTCTCGGTCTCTTATAACATCTTCATTTCATAACTTTCCATAGAGAGGAAGAGCATGAAGATTACTATTAAATTTTATGCGACTATTTCAATACTATGCTTCTTGATTTATAAAAAATCGAGTTCGCTGAAGCATTTCGAGTTGAATGATATCGTTTCCAAAGCTATTCGAAATTATTTCTTTTCTATCTGACTCCGCGGCCCGGCTATTTTCGCACCTCAACCAAAGCTGGCATATTGCACCATTGGCAGTCACTGCTGCAGCATTGGAAGGAAACATTGTGTGGATGTCAACTCCACATTTTATCCCAAGAACTTCAAATATGTACATGGAACGGAAAAAAATTGAACACTTCACTATAATATATGATGCCAGTTCACATTAGGATCAAAATGTCAATATTCATCCTCTGATGTTGGATTTATTAGTGCCCGCTGGGTAGCACTTTTTTTCGTGAAGTATTTGTAGTTAGAGTCAATTTTGAAATAACAACAACAATTATATAGAATATAAAGATAGTAGTCATTGTTCGAACTACATATATAAAACAAGGGATAAGATGGTTTAAATCTTATCGTATTAATGACAGCTGAACTGGAGCGATTAGATCAGGTAACAGTATTAATAATCTCATCTTCACTAGAATTCGATTGAGTCTTAGTCCTTGATTTCATTACGTAATATCTGCAAAAGATTAATTCAGAACTTTTTCCCAACAAAAATATGCGACGTCTATATAAATGTTGTCTTTCCAAGATTGTGGTTGCCAATGGTGCAATAGGCCAGCCTCGGTTGAGGTGCGAAGATAGCCGGGCCGCGGAGTCAGATAGAAAAGAAATAATTTCGAATAGCTTTGGAAACAATATCATTCAACTCGAAATGCTGTGGCGAACTCGATTTTTTGTAAATCAAGTATTATGGCGCTGAAATAGTTGCATAAATTTTAGTAGTAATCTTAATACTCTTCCTTTCTATGGAAGGTTATGAAATGAAGATGTTATAAGAGACCGAGAAAATCTATTCACAGGAAAACAAACGTTACAAAGTAATTTACACTATCTGTTTTAAGAGTTCTGCTTAGGTTCCTTCGATTTGAACTCTGTTCTGGTGATTAACGGAGGTGCAAAATGGAGACGAAATGAAAGGAAAAAGACGAAAAGTGGGATTTTCAAACTTTGCGATAGTCTAGTGCACGAGCGGGGTTCTTCTGTCTATATGCAATACAAATCTCGCAAAATTCAATAATAGTTGTGCTCAACCGCGATTTTGTAGGCTGTTCTGACAACTTCTTTCCTTGCAACAAACGTTCAAAGTAAGGAGGAACCGCTATTTTATACAACAATTGAAATGACTAAAAATGACACACAAATGACTAAAAGATAACAAAACAACAGTTTCAAGTGCACGCCTACAACAATTTCTTGCTGCTCTGACCAAACGTGAAAGTTTGAGTCTCTGAACACTTTTTCAACTATAACCTTAGGCTATGTTAGGTTCCAATTATTGCTTTTTTTGCGCATATTTTGCGCCGTTTTGCTCCTTTCTCAACAATATGTCGGTTTTTGTATAGATCTCAAAGAGAGGAATCTAATGATATATGAGTTGTCCTGAAGTTTCCATTTTATGAGCAGTTATGAGCAAGCGACGGTGGCCGACGGTGCCGCACCGTCACTCACCGTCGGTTTTTCAATGTTCATGCAGAGTATTGTAGTTCGCCAAATAGAACAGTACGAACAGAAAATACATCTCTCATACCAATTAGGTAAGCATAAAGTGTCTGGCGTTAGTGAATCCGTTTAGGTTGTGCCACCACGTTCACTTGTTACAAGTCAGTGTTTTCATCCTCCCAATCTGGCACGAATTTATCGATCCCGGATCGATCGATCGACCACACTATGGCATTTTTGAGGCATCGATCGATCGTGCAGTCCCAACGGAACCTCTTACTGACTGCGCTACACCAGCCACTTACCATATGGTTTATTAGAATTCCATCATTACAACTTTAAACGGACCCTGTTTGCTTGAATAAAATTCCTCAGATCAAATAGCTGCTCAAGAAACACTCTCAAAGGATTTATTGCAGTAAATTGATCTTTATACAAGAGAGAAAAACAGATATCGATTGTAAAAAAATCAGAGAATTATCAAACATATCAAATGTATAAACTTCATTTTTATTTAAAATACAGGCCTTCCACCTTGAACGTGCTGCTCTGGAGGTAGAGATGGATTCGTGAAGTAAACAGCTGAATTTAATTAATTAAACTTTAATTAATTATGAAAAGGAACGAAGTGTGAAAAAAAAACAATTATTGATATTCCATGTGTTGTATTAAGACTGAACAAAACAAAAAGATTGCATATAAATTATAATTTAGGTTTTCCGAAGAGGAGAAGTAAGTTCATAAAAGTTGTCTTTCAAGTGATGAAGGAGAAAATAAAGGGGCAAAAAAAATAAGAGAAGCTCCCAGTTGTTAGTTCAGTATGTGTAGGAGAGACATCCTTCAACATGCTAATGCTATAATATTCTTTCGAGCTGATCTGACAGCTTACCAGTCCGCAAACCCCGTTTCTATTCTTTTCTTCTTCGAAAGAAAACCACATGCATTTTCTACGCGAGTTTTTGAAGATTTGTTTGTTGAGTTTTGTTTTGATTTGCTCTCGCTTTTCTGCATTTTTCGTAGAACTTTTGCAGAAAGAATCAATCTTATCCGGGAAATCGAAAAGGATGGGTGAACTGATTCTAAGTTCTCAGCTTGTGATTCGGAAAAAGAAAGATTGCTCCCCTGAACTTCCTAGAATTATCAAGCTTTCCACTAAAACACAACGTAAAACTAGAAATAGGGTAAAATATAAATATATCGTACAAATATAAGTGAATAAGTATAAATATATTTTGGGGGAAATTTTGTGTTCATTCGGAGACTGGAGCTTTGTTTTTAAATTCATGTATGGTAAGGAATAGGGAGTAAGAATTGCACCTTTCATTTGTTTCCGTTTGAGCAATTGGCGTCGTCTTCTCAGTCGCCCGAGGCAGTTCACGACGGAAATCCCGAAAAAAGCCACGGTCATGATGAACACAACTGCAGCAAGACCCATGATCTGCACTTCGCCTCGGGACCAGCTATCACCTGAAAGTAAGTTGAAAGTACGTCGCATATCTGAACTATGCACAGCATGTTCACGGTCTCGATTGGCCACTGCTCCGTGTTTCAAAGTTTCGAATTTCTTCCCTTCGTGACATGGTTGTCAAATATTTATCTTATGTTACATAGTTCTTTTAATTAGCCATGATCATGAGTTACGGTTAGAAAAACATGCCAGTTTATTTATATTTTGTCCACAAGAACCGGTATTTTCCCTGTTGTCGACGTTTCCATCAACAAACAGTATGGCAGAACTGTACACCGTCGTGGAGTATCAGCCCAGGATCTAATTACATGTTGTCACGTCGAGTATTCGATCGTAGAGGTGGGCATAAAGTAAAGGATAAAGGATAAAGTTTCTGGCGTCAATCAATCCGCTTGGGATGCGCCCTCACGTTCACTTCAATTCAGAATCGTTTGAGGTTTACGAACGTGTATCTGGCCTATACGACTTGCGGTGGCTAGCCGATGTGTCAAGTCAGTGCTTTTATCCTCCCAGACAAGTCTGGTACCAATTTATCGACCCCGGAGGGATGAAAGGCTTGATGAGCACTAGGGCGGATTCGAACCTCCGATCGATCGTGCAGGAAGCGGAACCTCTAACCGCTACATCACACCCGCCCCAGAGGTGGGCATGTATGTTAAAATTCCCCCTCGACTCTTTTCACCCCTTCGTATTTTGGTCATTCGAACTGTTGAACAGTGGTTTGTCCTGTGATTTTGTCAAGTCACACTTTTTTCCCAATTGTTTCGCTAAGGCAGAACATTATTTATGGGTTATGAAGTAGCCGAAGCAAATTGAAATTATCTTAGCAGCATGACCCAAGAAGCAGACCCTGAATTACATTATTGAGAAATATTTTTTTTTCCGAAAGTGAAGACAAACACAAAGGAATTCAAAGAAAAAAGGCTCAATATTTAGCACTGCATTATTTTGCTTATTCTGCTTGACTAGTTTGAAATTACTGGAACTTATCTGTTAGAGAAAATTACTGTGGTCGGGCATCTATTTGTTTTTTACTTCCCTCACCATTTTCTGAAAAGACCCTACTGTTTCTTTTTGACACTCTTTGCGGGGTAGCAGTGCTCCTTGAAGACAGCATACCACGAATCTGAGGTGGTGCGGATTTCAGGTGAAATATTTGTACACGAGATAGTAGATTATGGAGAGGGGGAAGTGATTCCGTCCATTTCTTCTTAATTGCCGTAAAAAACGGCCCGGAAGATGCGGCTCATGCTCAAGGCTGGCGTGCTCGAATCGAACTCCTTGTGGAAAATAGTGCGCCGGAACGCTGGAGGCCATATCTTCCGGGCCGCTTTCTACGGCAATTAGGAAAAATGGACGGAGTCACTCTTCTCTCAATAATCTACGATCCCGTATACTCCACCGAAAATCCGTACTACTCCAGATTCGTGGGGTGATGCCTTTAACAACATTATTCGCTATAACTTGCAGAAAAGTCAATAATAGAAAAATTTTAGGTCATGAACATACTACCTTTGTAATGCTATGCTATAGAAATATGTGGAATTTGTGATAACCTCATATGTCAGAAATTTTATTTATTATTTCAGCAGCACTGTCATAAGACAAACAAAAAGTTACAATAGGGGCGCCTGAACAACTCATAATTTTCCCACTTACTGCGTATTCGTCGAATTGGAGGCGTATGTGAGATTGTTGGCGTTTGCTGATCAACGGACAAAGTGTACATAGTTTCTGAAAGTGCATGTAGACGGTTCGTGAAGAAACCAAGTGAAATGACGATTGATAAAGCATATTGAAGGTGAAACAGGAGTGATAAGTGGAAAGTGCCAGAAGGAAGTCAAGCACCAGGCACGGATAGGTCTGCCGAAGTGTTGTCCTTATAATAAGATACTTTCGTCTCTTTGCAAAAACAAGCTAACGATACGATCATTGAAGTTTGTTGTAAGGTGTCAGAAGCGCCGTTTTTTGAAAACTCCTCAGCTCGGCATTCATTACTCAGAGTTTCCACAGCTGAGACTAGGAATGTAGTTCGTATCGACCTTATTTTTGTTTTCGAAAACACTCATTGGTGTGCCTTGGGCACCAAGGACAGAGCTCACTTGATTTCTTCCCAAGTTTTATAGAGTAAAGGTGGCTTTTCTTGTTCATTCGCGTGCTGGTTGAGAGGTTATTCTCCTGCTACTGAAGCTGAAAAATTCCATCGCGATATCTTTGTCCCGCGATGTTCAGAACGAAGAGATCCCTCAGGGGCTGCGTGCGAACGGATGGGGACCTCAGCCAGGAGAGCTCGTTAACTTCGATTAGTTGTAATTTCCGGGGAATTTAGGCAACTACATACCACTATAGTGCAGATGCACTCATTTTCTAAAAATAAGTTTTCGCCACTTTTCTAAAAATGGAAACATTGTCCGCTCATTTGTGTTCTGGCTTGATAAAATTTATCCACTTTTCTTTCAAGAAACACACGCAAAAACTTCGTGATGAAAGACTAGGCATTACAGGAATGTGAGAAAATAGAAATTCGCATACATGTTTCGTGAGAAACATGTAGCTGAAGATCTCTTCTGATGCTAAGGATTGATTAATTAACCAAATTTGGATTTATTTCAGAATGCCAAGCATAAAGAAGTTCTAAGAAAAGTTATAATGTCCAGTACTGCACTATTTTGCTTCTTCTGTTTTACCAGTCCGAAAAAGATCAAAAGTCATTGAAACTTACTTTGTGGAAGAAATAACTGTGTCTGGCATCTACCATTACTTTCCTTATCATTTTTAAGATCTTATCGTTTCTTTTCGACACACTTTGGGGTTAGCAGTGCTACTTAGCAAAATAATTCGCTCAAACTTGCAAAAAAGTCAATGAGGGGAAATTTTAAAGACACCATCACCCCACGGATTTGAAGTGGTGCAGATTTCAGGTGGAGTATTCGTATAACGGATGGGAGACTACGGAGAGGGGGGTGATTCCGTCCATTTCTTCCTAATTGCCGTAAAAAACGGCCCGGAAGAGACGGCTTCATTCGTTTTGGCGCCCCATTTTGTACAAGAGGTTCGGTTGGAGCACGCCAGTCTTGTGCGGCGCCGCATCTTCCGGGCCGTTTTTTTTACGGCAATTAGTAAGAAATGGACGGAATCACCTCCCTCTCCGTAGTCTTCCATCCCTGAAATCTGCACCACCTCAGATTCGTGGGGTGATGCCTTTAAGTCATAAACAAACTATTTTTTATAATATTTGTCTCAATAAAGAAATATATGGAAGTCACAAGTGATCTCCTCATACATATATTAGAAATTGTAATTTTAATCAAAAACAGTTGTTCCCGGTCCATTCGTTTTTGATGGGCTTTAGTTTATGGAACAACTAATAGCAAATGATCTTGGGAACATGAAACCCGTAAACTGTTTGTAAAACTGTAAGGCAAACTGCCTGCCACCGTCCTATTATGAGAAGAAATTACCAGCAAATGTATCAGATCGTCTGCATACGTTACTTCTTCCAAAAAAAAAGTTCAGCTCCAGAAGCGAGAGCGGCAAGCGTTCAGTGCAAACGCGCTAAAACGTCTATGGATGCAACATTTCTGCCTGTATGAACTCGAAAATACGTTACAAAAGCACTGAAAATATTACACTACTCTATATTTACACAATGAAAAAGTTTCGCTTATGGGATGTTGTGACAAACGCATCGAATCCTGGACGCGGAATTTAAAAAATCGCTGCCCTCAATTTACTAGTTGATTTCTGTTTATTTTGCGTTATAGTAGTTCTGAAAAATAATCTAACGTCCAGAGTTTAGTGAGTAACGTAGCCAATGTGGAGCGTTAATCAATCCGCTTGGGATGCGCCAGACACTTTATTCTTTACTCTTTATCGTACATAGCTCTACATTGGCTACGTTACTCATTCAACTCCGGACGTTAGATGATTTTTCAGTCTAGAATAATCTTAATGTGTAGCATAAAAAATGTGCAGTGCGAAAATCATTCGCTTGCTTATTGGAACGCATCCAATTTGCTGTAAATAATTTTTTTTAAATTTCTCCTTTCGTTAATTGTTTTATTAATTTGGTTTCAAGGATCTAAAAATGCTAGAAACTTCTGCGAACTTCGCAGTCTTGAACAAAAATCATCAATTCTGAGGGCAGTAAATCCTAGAAAGGTGGGAAAATTTCACTAGCCACTCGAGACACAATAGTGGAAAGTAACACTAGAGAAATCGATGCACATACGACGATTACGTGGTATCAGCGGTAATGTTTGAATAAAGTGTTGACAGTGCTGGCCTTCATGAAATGAAAAACAGTCGTCACAGTGTTTTTTTGCTAAAGGAATTTTTATTAAAGTGAAAGGGACTCGTCAAAAAAATAAATTATTGGAATTTTATGGATAGGCTTCCTTTTCTTACTACAATGATAATTGGAAATTGTAAAACACAGTCGTTTTTCCTAACGATCCTGTACATATTTTTGTACTATTTAGCTAACCTTCCCTAATCATGAAACTAACCTCATAAACTCTTGTGTGCCTCTCTCGGTCTCCGTCCTCTGTTGAAACCTAAGGAGCAATGTTGTACGAAGGTGTTACTTCTTTCAAGTAGTCACAACAGAAACCTAAGAAACAACACAAAGAATTATTTATTCCTCAGGGAAAGTGAGTGGATTTTGCCACGTTCAATTGCGCTGTGGTAAGGACGTGAAAAGTGATCTTTTAAAGGATTTTTTCTTATTGTAGTAAGAAAATGTGCGCTTGGCATGTTCTTTGTCTCCTCCACATTTTTGCTTGTACATTCTACTAATGTTTTCAGCTCGGTACATCCATACGAACTCAATTTTCTTTTTTCAACAGAGCTGCGCTCAAATTTTCTTCCCAGGGGAATTTTCTGCTGAATTCTTTCTGCGTTTACCTTGGATATTTGATTTTGTTAAATTTGCAACTAACCTTTCTGTTTTTTTTTGTAATACGTTTTGTAGATTGGTTTTCTGCAATATTTTTTCTTACGAACTCGGTTCAGTAGCAATGTCGATGTAGAAGCACTTATTGGAAGAATTTATGCAAAATATACATAGATACAGCATTCCAGACCATTCCAGACAAATAATGCATAATTTTTATTCAACGGTCGCTTGTGCAACGTAAGACAAAGCTTTTTTTCTCTCTTCGCACAATTAGTTATCGCCATGTACTTTCATGTTATGTATGTGTGCTGTGGTGCGAATATCAAATACATTTTTTGCCTCCTCATCAGAAAATGAAGTTGAAGTAAAAGGAGAAACCCACTTTTTCCGCAGAAAAGGACTGTTTTAATTGAGTGAACTAATGGTAAAATCGTTAATAATCGTTGATGTTTTATTGGTATTTGTGAATAAAAGGCGGGTGTGGTGTAGCGGTTAGAGGTTCCTCTTCCTGCACGATCGATCGGAGGTTCGAATCCGCCCTAGTGCTCACCAAGCCTTTCATCCTTCCAGGGTCGATAAATTGGTGCCAGACCTGTCTGGGAGGATAAAAACACTGGCTTGACCCATCGGCTAGCCACCGCAAGTCATTGTATAGGCCAGATACACGTTCGTAAACCTCAAACGATTCTGAGTTGAAGTGAACGTGGGGGCGCATCCCAAGCGGATTGATTAACGCCAGAAACTTTATCCTTTATTTGTGAATAAAACTCATTTCCATTACAAATACGAGAGATGAAATGGCGACAATTAGGTTTTTAATTTAATCGTGGGGCAGAGAAAGCATTAACAAAGGCAGACCTGTACAATATAAGTAAGTAATGTACTAAGTAATATAATAAGTAATATAATGCGTACAATTGAGTGAAGACAGCTAATTCGTAAATTTCTCCAGTGGAAATCATGAATTAGAAATATTTACAGATAACACATTACCTCGAAAGAACAAGACCACGATGTGACCATGGAAAATTCTCGAAGAAGTCCGATGGAACGCTGGAATGGAAGAAACTGCACCACAACTCTCCATCTAACGAACTAGTGGTGATTACAAGCTCGAACGTGAAAATATGGAAATATTCTCGATAGCAATCGATAGAGGAGGGAAGTTTTGTTCGCGGAAATTTCCATTCTCCGATAAAATTCATACGATATTCTTGAGACCACGAAATATGTTCTTAAGTTATTCTTCATCAGCATAGTCCACAAATAGAATGTTTTCCATGATATTTAAGACGTTCCCTGTACATATAAAATTAGTGTTATTCTTCAGTCTTCCTTTGTCCTACTTCTTCCGAAAGATATCATAGTTTTTTGTGGATTCCATTGCGAGTTCCTAGCTTTTCTTTTGAAGGGCGAGCTTACCAGGGAAAGTACTCGACTATCACATCACCTAAAGCGAACCCACAGGAAAAGTTACCTAAGCTATGGCTGTAGTTGTTGCATATAACCTTCTCACCAACTTATTGAAGGATTCCTTAATACTAAAAAGTGTAGCCCGGTTATTAATGGTCCTTCTTGACTCACTTTGGTTATTGAACCTCGTTGGAGCACGCAGAGCTGTTCTTGTAACATAAACGGAACCTTCCGGCAAGTTGGTAAGAAAGGTTTTAGTGACAAAAACCGGAAAAGGATAATTTTATCTAGTTTTCATGCGTAGCGAAGGCGGCTACTTTTCTTCAAGTGACATTTTTGAGGCCGCAGACACAAATGTTAGCAATAATGTCATGATAACTGGCGGATATGTATTTTCTCGGAAGCGAGTCACAATTGAGGTGACGTAGTGAGCAGTTTTCTGAACTGTTCCATTTCGAATTGTCAAGGTCCCAAAATCTAGGTCCCAGGATATTCAAGCGTTCCGCAGAACGCTTAAAGCATCTCGTAACTGCGTATCAACACATCAACTGAATTACTTTTCAACGCTTTTTTCTGCATAAAATCTGTCCGATTCTGATTTTGTCCATTTCTTCATCTGATTCCGTTCATTTCTTCCTAATTGCCGTAAAGAAAACGGCTCAAAAGTTGCGGCTTCGAGTGTTCCGGCGGCTATTTTCTACAACGAGTTCGATTGGAGCGCGCCAGCCTTGTGCACATGCCGCATCTCCCGGCAGTTAGGAAGAAATGGACGGAATCACTCCATCCCCCTCCCCTCCATAATCTACTATGCCGTCTACGAATACTCCACCTGAATTCCGTACCACCTCAGATTCGTGGGGTGACGCCTTCAACATACACCGCTAGTGAACAAAAAAAAAAAGGAAACACATTTGGTCTGAGTCGGAACATTTTAGACATCGGCATAACATCGGCACCGAATTGTCGGTGGAACCTAGTGAAGTCCTTTTTGTGGTGGGTAACCCGTCTAAGGGGATTGGGGGTAGCGAAGCCGATTAGAGTCGGTAGTAACCACACAGTCGAAGGTTCGAAACCGCCCTCGTGCAAACCAAGCCTTTCATCCCTTGGGGGTCGATAAATTGGTACCAGACTTGTCTGAGAGAATAAAAACACCAATAAAAACACTCGGTTGGCCCCTGCAGGTCACTGTATGGACCAACACGCGTCCCAAAACCTCCACGCGATTACGAATTCCAGTAAAACGCGTTGGTGCTTCCCAAGTGGACTGATATGGTAGTGGCTTTATCCTTTTTTAACACGCCCTTCTGACGGATAAATGTACCGATGTAATGTAAACAGTTCATAGTCGTCTTCTAGCCCAACCTTGATCCAATTATCGTATTGCAATCAACTACCTTCGCACAGAATTTCCGTTTCTTTCTGTGAATCTTCAAACGCTCGGTATTCGCTATTTTTCCGTGTTCGAATCTTTTGGGTGCTCAAATCTCAGAGCTTTTTGAGTACGTGAGATCATGGAATCGTTAAATCTTCACAGCATGCGAAAAGATTCCAAATGAAACGTCACAAGGGGAAGAGGGGGGATGAGGGAGATAATGCTAATTTATTGGATTTACTGATTACTGATTTACTCGATCGTTAATTCCATATTATAGCGGAGATCGTACATAACCATTTACTTGAAGTAGCATTATAGATCAGAACTTTTTTTACTGCAGTGCATGTTAGTTCCATGCAGTGCTGCTGATTCCATACAACTGTCTTCGATCCACTACGATGAGATTTTGTTCAGCTTGATGTCGTTAAGTGGGTCTTCCACTCCTTTAATCCACTCACCAATCGACTGTGTCATCTAACAGCAATGTTTTGTCTTCCAAAAAACAAATCTGACCGAATTCAAAAGTGAAAAGTCGCCGCCATAGGGATATGTTGTACTGTTTTCTCCTAGGATGCATCTTATAACTGGGGGCACAATTCTGTGCACGATGCATCTTCTTTTGCAAACGACAGTGACACTAGAAGATGGGGTAGCACTGAACGATAACAGCTTTGACGTAATCGATGGTAAGATATTTATTTATTTATTTATTTATTTATTGAAAACAAAACAAGATCGTGAAAGCAGCTAAGGATGAGGAACTACAGGTGTACTCTGGATTTCAGATTTCGTTTCAGAAACGGATTCAGTATGGGGTGAGTGGATCAAAGCTATGAAAATGCGTAGAAGAAACGCACGTCCGCCCCCAAATGCACGTCCTGGGTGGGATCAGAACAGTTACAAGAACCTGAAATCAAGGAGATGGCAAGGTGGGAACTTCAAGCTTTCTTGTTCAATTTTTCTTACCTTTTTCTGCTTTCAGCAGTTCTATCTTGCTTCTTTAACTCGGGTACAAATAGAAAATCTTTAAATATTAGGACCGTATTTCGAAAATATATAAAAGCTATAAAAATACCTTGCATTCAGTTACCTGAAGGAAATTTGAGAAAATAAATGAAGGGTATTTTTACAGCCTTCATGTATTTTTTTCTACTTTCTTCCAGGTAACAGAATCCAGGAGAACAATTAAAGAAATTCATAACAGATTTTTATATAATTTGTTCCGTATATTTCATGTAGCAAATATAAATAGAAGCAGATTTCCACTGTACAAAGAGAGAATCGATGTATTACCGTTATTTGCTTTAGTGAACATAAATAAACAAATAAACAATAAACAAAAACAAATATGGAAAGAAATGCAGCACTTTATTTATTATGAAATTATGTTTGTACAAGCATTTATGTTCTTGCTGCTGTAATCCATTGTTGCAATAAAAAAAAACAAAGGTCAAAAAAAAGGCACCGAGATATTTGAATCTATTGATTGCTTTCTTTTTCATCATCACATACATATTATTGGATAGTGAGGTTTGTTGATTAGTACCTGACTCAAAAACAATGAATGATATGTGATGTCGTTCACTTTTTCCCCCAGATATATTATAATAAATAGAGGAAAAAGGAATAATAAATAGAAAAAAGAAAACATGGCAAGTTTTTGAAAATGCGAAAATGTTAGAGAAATCAGTCAAAGAGATTATAATATTAATAAAACATCTGTTGTTGTTTCAAAAGTTGTGCAATTTAGGGTCCAGGACAGGTAGAAAAAATAACAATTTGTTCACGATGCGTTCAGGTGGCTCGTTCCCCTCAAGAAGACTCGATGGTATTGTTTTTTATCATTATATATCACCTGAGGCTAGTGGGGATCTTATCTGTTCCCGGCAGCTCGAAAACGACAACGGCCACGTTCCAAAGATTTTTCTTCCAAAGCACATTGGCACTACCAATAAAAGGAGAGAAAAGCATGCGGAGTTTCTCCAAATGCAAAACTTTCAAAAGAATGAACCACCGATTCTGTGAAATAAACGAAAGCTCCTTTATTTTGAAGTTTATGCAATTTAGACCGGCTAATTGGCGTAAGAGGACCTGTCAGGCTACATCATCGACCTCCAGTTTCACGCAGTAAATATCCTGACAAGAAAAACGAATAATGGGATAAAACCGGACAGCGTTACTGCTGTTCTAGACGGAGACGGAGTCAAGAGTACTAACATTTGTTCTATTGTCATAAATTTGCAAACTACACTCTATGGGAGACTTTGTTACACGATAAATGAGAGCAAAAATTACATTTTTTTTTCGCTAGATTTTTTCATTAGTTATCCTTCGGTCCAAATATCTTTTCCGTATCTCGGCCAGCGAGAAGCGCAAAAGATTTCTTGTATTGTTATGTTGTCGTCATGCTATTGTTAGAAATAAAATGTGCTTGAATTGATGAATTACACGTACACACTTAAAGGCAGCATACCACGAATCTGACATAATGCAGGAATCCGCGAAAAAATCTAGAGTTAGGGTTCAGGATCAGGGGTGGCTCTGCTCATCGCTCCCTGATCGTCGTAAAAAAAATTTGGGGTGGAAGACAACGGTTTTACGACGGCTCCGGTTACAACCCCCTGCGCACGCGCCGCATCCGAATGCGATCGATCGAAGATCAGTGGTGTCTTCTCAGCAGTCTATTCGAGTGATATCAACGAAACCGGAACGTGCGCATAGAGGAGCGTTCTAACGCATCTCGTAGTAGCTAACGCGATTCCCACGCGACGATCAGGGAGAGCTTTTCCCGCGTGTTTCTCACCACGTCAGATTCGTGATTTGCTGCACTTAAGTGAAAGTGGACGGGTGCAGGGTGGTGATAGGCTGCTGTCGGAGGTTCTGCACCGCCCTGCCGTCCAAGGCTAACAAAGTCCTTCATCTCTACGGAGGTGATGAATTCCTCCCAAACTTATTCTGGGGGATAAGAACACCGGTTTGACAGATCGGCTGGTTTTCGCAATTAGCTCTGTGCACTTCTTTGAACCTCTGAGTTGAAGTCGAATGCACAGCACGAATTTGGCTACACTAGGAATTTTATCCCTTACCGGTTTGTGCGCTATAATGTGGACAAAAATTGTCGCATTACTACGTTGATAAAGAATCAAGTGTCTCGCGTTAGTCAATCGCTTTAATCCAGAATCGCTTGAGTTTTACGAACGCGCCTGCAGCCTTACAATGGCCTGCCTGGAGTAGCCCTTGGGTCAACTCACTGTTTTCATCCTCCCAGACAAGTCTGGTACCAATTTATCTACTCCGGAGCGATCTAAGGCTTGGTTTGCTCTAGGATGGTTTCGAGGCGTCGATCATCCGGTCACAACTGAATCTGCGCAGCAGCTGCCGACTACGTTGACAACTGTTCTTAAAAGCAGCGTATCACAAAATTGACGTAGTTCAGAAACCCCTTGAGCTGTAGTGTTCGGGTTGCAGATTACAGAATCCGACGTGGCTCCATTCAACTTTCCCTAATACTCCTAAAAGACGGTGTCGGTTTGTCGCGTTTATTCCTACGAAGTACGTTAGAACGCGCTGTGCACGCTCCGGTCCCCTCAGCAGCCTTTTCATTGCTTTCATATGTACAGGTGGAATCACTGGTTCTCGACCACTTGTTCGTGGACACGGCGCGATGAAACTTATTTCGTAGGAATGAACATCATCTTCCACGCCGTTTTTTACGACGACCGGGAGGGCCACCTTCGTTTCCGTAATCTATGATGTTTCTCTCTCGAGTTTCCGTACTGTGCCAATTTCGTCGTAATTTTCCAGACTTGGTGAGCCTCTAATCCTGAGAAGATTTCTGGAATAAAAGCTCTACAAGTTTAGGAAGCCATGCTAAGCTGAAATTATTTCTGAGAAATCGCTGAGAAATTGAGGTATTAGTAAGTTCTAAATTTTAATTTTTAAATTCAAAATTCTATGAAAGTCAAGTGAGACCTAATATGTTTTTAATGACTCGATTCTTCTTGTTTTTGTAAATGTGACATTTCTGACACACATCAAGAAGCACAGAGCGACCAGGTCGACGGAAGAAGCGGAAAGCCTGGGATCCGAGGATAGACTGTATCCAGTATTTCTTCTTGTTTTATCTGAGTTTATGTATCACTTTACTCTATATAACCTACTTTAGAAACTCGTTATGAATTTGTGGCGAAAACCTAATTGTTCCCCGAGGGAAATGATCGAAAAGCGTTACCAACTTCTGCTAAGAATTGGTGCAGGAAAAACAGTTGTCTTTGCTATGTTATGCACCAAGGGACTCCTTTAAATGGTGCTATCGTTCCTTCGTTTTTTTTTCCCAAAGTTGTTATCCATTTCTCAAAGTGGTGTTCTAATCTTTTTTGACTTTTACTTCTTTTGTTGAACAAATTTGTTGAAAGCTAAAAAGTGCATGTAAATGTCTGTTAAGTGATTTTCAACTCCAAAGTTATGGATGAGGATTTAACTAGAGGGTGAACACTTCCACAATTTCTCGAGGTGCTTTTTAAAATTTCAAATCCGTAATGATTTTTGTATTCAAGAAAGAACAAGAAGCGGTGCTCCATTCAGTACTGCTTTCAGAATGCTTAAGAGACATGGTCAGGTGTTATTTTTTTTCTTGACTGCACTCCAGAGAGGATGAGACGCCTTTTTTGTGTGGAACGATTATTATTCTAGCTTTTGACCTACAGGTTAAACGGACAGTGATGCTGCTTGTAAGCGTACGGTAGACAGTGCGTAGGTTGGTGTCCCTAGTCAAACGATGAATGATTAAGTGTGTGGCGTTAATCCTTATGGGGATGAACCACTCCGTTCACTTTAATTCAGAATCGTTTGAGATTTACGAACGCGTGTCTAGCTTATAGAATGACTTGCGGTGGCTAGCCGATGTGTCTCGTCAGTATGTGTAGCTTCTCAGACAATTGTGACACCAATTTATCGACTTCGGAGGGATGAAAGGCTTGGTCTGCACGAGAGAAGTTTCGAACCATCGATCAATCGTGCAGACACAGTGGAACCTCTGACCGACCACGCCGCTCCTCCGAATGGATATTTCCGGATGAAAATGTTGGTTCGAATGATCGCGCATTTGCGTTCACGATCGTGGAACACTGATACTGAATACGTCGGTTACGACAGAGACTCAAAGTGAACCGGGTCGTGGTTGCTAAAGAGAAAAGCTCTTGACTCCAAACTCTTACGTGCATGCAATGTGAACTGTGCACTGTGGACTTGTGCGATTGATTAATATAGATCCTTGTCCACAAATTCCCCCACAGGATTTTTTTAACGTTCCTTAACGACTTCCTCACTGTGATTCTTTTACGTCGTATCGATTAGGAGCATCGGGCTCTTAGCACTGATTGTTCAGTGTTGATTCGAGGATGCTTGGATCAATACAATGAAATCTCAATGCTTGGAGTTTTTCTACGAATTCTAACATTGCTTAATGCTTTTTAGAATTACACAGTTTTTTTTGTAAGCAATCTCCATCAGCGTTACAGTATTGTGAAAATTCTCAGCAAACACAGTGAAATGAACAGTTATCAACAATATCTTATTTTGTTTCCGACGAGCAACACACACGTCTATGATCCAAGCGTAATAAAATGTCGAGATCATCACTAGACCCGACAATTCGCATGGATTACAGAAGAAGATAATTTGATGGAAGGAGTAGTTGTAGTATGGAGATCTAGAAGGCTATTACAATCACAAATAAAGATGCATCACCACACCCGATCGATCACTTCCGTCCAAACCTGGAAGAAAGAAAAATGAGGGAAACATCACGGAAAAGTTAGTATTTCTTCAATGGTTGCTTACTTAATGCACATACGAAATAAATAAGGTTAGGGTGAGAAATCCAGAAATCTTAGTTGACTCGATCTACAGAAGTGGGTCTTATCCGCTTGTCCGTAGATGCGTCTCCTAACCCTTTACGTGGGAAGCTTTTCTATCACCACTAACTATAAAACGTTCGGGAAAATTTCAGCCTTAAGTTTTTCCTCAAAAAATGCTCCAGCAAAACGGACATTTGGTGTAGTTTGTAGAGTTGAAATAGGAGAAATGAGACTAAACTGGTCTCTTTCGCGTCGTTTTCTTTCATTCAGTAAATATTTAATCCTGTGACGTGAGAAGGAATAATTATAGGGAAACCATCCCTTTCCATTTTATAAGGCAATCAAGCAAACATCATGTTTTGATTCTTGAAAAAAAGTCTGGTCCAATGAGGTTATGAGCTCTTAGACGAAAAAGAACACCGTTTTACAGTATCCTATTGTAGAAATATTCGTAATTTCTTTCATAAACATATAAGTAGGTCCTACATCATCAACAAGTTGTTGCAATACAACTTGTATTTGAAGCGCGTACTCAAATGCTATTTACTAGTCTTCCATGAGCAGGTGATTTTCGCTGCGCTAAAAAATAATTTCTCCACGATTTCTTTGCAACGAATGACAAAGATCACCTGGACCATTTTCCGTAGTGAAATTGTAGAGCGAAACTGACCTTAAACGTTCTGCACCGTTCAAAGATTGAATCAATTTGTTGGTGAGAGGAGCGCGTTTGTCACTAAAAAAAGAAATTCAGTCGGAAGGTTCACCAAAGAAACAAGGTACGTATTCTTGAGAAAACTCACTAAATGTAGGGGTCTTCAAAGTCCGCTGGGTCGCGAAGCGCACTGAATAAAATACATTTAAAAAAGTGAAGGAACCGAATAAGAGGAGGAACTTAATAGCAAATCATTCCTCAGGTTGAAAGTATGCAGCCATAGAGAAAAAGCGTTGAACAATCACTAAAATAGCTTAAAGTTCTTGCACTTTTGTTTTGAAACTTCCAGGAAATGGTTTTCGTTCGGAAATGTTGCCAATATCCGTTCAGAAGAACGTTCATCGGTTGTCACCGGCAGATTAGAGGAGCATAAGCAGAGGGACACCATGCGCTAGACATGGAAAGGTGGAGAGGGAGACTTGTGTTGCACGCAACAGGTTTGCGATACGATTATGACTGGGCGATACGGTCACGACATTCCTGAGGAATTTATTGGCAATTTCCCAAGTTGTTATACAGTTTTGATTGCTAAAGCTCGAATTATCATCCTGTTTTCGCAAAAGTTCCCCTATTTCCAACAGCTTCGGATGCAGAATGTTCAACTACGTGCTCTCTTTAAACTAACAATTAGCGAGTATTATGTTGGAGAAATATAAATAAACGATCCTGACACTATTTGGAAAATTACACAGCCAACATGTTTTTTGTTAGTTAAAGTCTCGTTATTTCAAAACAAATTCCTTTAGTAGATAGTTCTTGTAAGAACGAAAAAAGAAAACAAATTGTTCTCTAAATTTTAGTGACTAGTTGTTGATTTCAATCAGGATGAAATAGAGGTGGTACTGATGGTAATTCAGCATTTACTCTGTATGTTCGTAGAGCTTGAGATCCGCAAGGTTCGCAGTCTCTGGTAATAGCAGTTACGATATTTTTAAAACCTAAACACGACAGTTCTTCAAGTTACTGTAGAATGTGATGTTCAATTTGGCTTTGCCTTATTGGATTTTATTCCAGATTTCTCCGTTGAAGCTATACAACTCCTTAGCTCTGAGACACCTAACTTCGTGAGCGTGGATCGATTTGAGTACTAAATCATCTCGCCGGAACGTAAACGGGGCTGATCCCTGCTCATTGTATTCTTTTTTCTGCTTTTTTTCACAATGTGTTCACTGCATGAGTTTGTATTTGTCACAATTTTTGGCACACCATTAATAACACCGTGATAAGTGAATAAATAAACAAGGCTCCTTTTTGCAGTGTTTATTGCTGAGCCGGAATCTAGTTGAATACCTTAGCAGTGGGGAATTCCACCTGTTCTTTGTGATTGCCCCACTACTTCATCGATTCTCATATATAGGCTAATTTGCTCATAAGTTTTCTTTTCTGTACTGAAAGTAGATTTGTTGCAGGCTAAATACCTGGGAACATTGAGACCTAGCAGTCATGAAACCGTATCCTCGAAATGAGATCAAGAAAATTTGAAAATTGAATGGGGCAATTAACCTTTTCGTGCGCATAAGGAATTAATTGCAAAATAAACTCATTAAGGGTTCTCCAGAAATCATAAGCAGAAAAACATCCCCGTCGGATGTGAAAACGTTCTGAATTGCTGTGGTGTTGAGTTTCTCGCTTCCGATACGCTTCATCGTATGCTTCACAACACACGGAATAACATCTTATGAAGACGAGAAAAATTAGTTGCGTAGAATCGCTTCAGGCGCGGTGTTCGGTGCTTCACGGAAGCATCCATCTACACCAAAACATCACTAAAAATAGTCCAATTTCCTTGTTGGAGAGTACGGTGCGGTGAGAATGAGTCGGTGTCGGGCGTAAAGATTAACCCACGTCAGAGACCACTTTTTGTTATGCTGATGTCTTGCAGAACCTTCTTGAAAGACTTTTTGGAACAGCGTGAATGAGAGAAGTGTTGAAATAGTTTGAGACGTGTTTTCATACAGCACGCGTATGGATTCTAAGTGTTCTAAACCTACTAAAATAGTCTATGGATAAACATCGAGTAAGTAATCTTTTAAAAAGGACTGCAACATCATGGATAGAAATGCTGCTTGAAATATTCTTGAAATTTCTTGAAAAATACATCAAGATATTTCTTCCTAAGAAAAAAATCATGGTCATCATAGAAATAAATGTATTTATCATATTTTATTATGTGACGCGTTTCGCGATTTACGAATCAGAAGGACAATTTTTTCAAACTCTTCACTCAGAACGTGTTAGCGCCCTGTTCGATAACTACGTTTTTAGAACTACTTTCAATTTTTTGAGCTAGTGCTTTTACGAGGTGGTTTATCAAACACATTAATTTTATTTTCTTGCCTTTTTACTGTTTTTATTACGCTTTTTCATGCAATTATAGTCGTGAAGCAGTGTTGAAAAATCAAAATGTAATGAGAAAATGAAATGGAAAATCGAAGTTATTCACATTTGGAAAAATTGAAGTTTATGTGAGATTTTGGACGTGAAAGCAATTCCACTGAGACGAAAGCAAGAGCGAGAGTAAAGACGAAAATATTGGTCATTTTATCTCAGGAAATGACAAGCCTACCCTTCCACTTTATTTTCTTGGTTTTTGCAGTCACATCCTTTTTTTCACTTCATAGATGAATATTTTTGTAGTGGTCTCATTTTTATGCTGGTTTGAGATTTGTTAAAAATGTGGAGTTGACAGTGATAATTGTTAAGGATCAACAATGAGTCCTCTACAATGAAGATTGGGAGCAGTTTTTAGGGATGAGGTCTTCCCAGTAATTATAAAGCGGGTTCAGGATATGCGAATTCAGGGCGTAGATTTGAACGGTAAGGAACATGAAACACCCTTTGAATATCAAGAAATCGAAGCTCTCATTAACATCTATAGGCCTAAATTACACCAAAGCTCTTCTAGGAATGCACCTCTTTACATCCACAGTACTGAGGAGAAATATAGGAATAAAATAAAGAGACTCACGTTAATGGATAAGCGAAATCAAAGTTTCGCTTCCCGTATCGAAGTCGGCTGGCGCCGTTGATAGCTGACGTGAACTCACTCATATCGCTCTTCTTCTCAAAAGACAACACACTGAAATCGAATTCGATCATCCGCGTTCCATTCAAGTACTCATTTCTGCTCTTTCTCTCCTGTATCTGCTATCTGAGACTGACTGCTCCGTATGTAAACTTGAACACTTACGGTAGGACACTGTAAATTACAGTGATTGCGGCGAAAATATAGGCAAGCAATGATCGCATAGTTGTGTTTGAGTGCGATAAGAGAAAAGGTCCGGAGCAACACTGCCAACACACTAATTCGAAAACGAGAGGGGAGTGGTCGTGGTGAACGAGAGGTGGGCGGAGCGAACGGTTTATTGTCACGTGTAGCCGGAGGACATAGGAGTTTTTGAGTAGAGAACCGTGGAAAAATGCTGTAGAATTCTGACATATTCGAATGTTCGAACTGATAGGCGAGTTGATGGGCGAGTAAATATAAATAGATGCAGGCGTGAGAGCATGGTACATGAATAGAGGAGTCAACGGAGCGGGGAATTAATAGGAGGGAATGAAAAGATGAACGGAAGGTCGCTGGTCTCTGTGAAGAAGGTGGGATTCTTCTTCAGAAGACTGATTGATTGCTTGAGAAGAGAGACCATTGGGTTTACTGCTGACTGTCTGTAGGTCTGGATGAAATCATGAATGAATGTCTGAATGTCTGAATGAATGAATGAATGAATGAATGAATGAATGAATGAATGAATGAATGAATGAATGAATGAGGGAAGAATAGAGCGAATGAGGGAGCGAACAATCAGAAGAATGGGTGAGAGAATAAAAACCATAATTGTTGTGCTCTAACTTTAGAAAACTTTCTATATTTGTTCGATTTAGAAAAAAAAATCAAGTGTTTCTTTCTATCCTTCTTCTAGTTGACATCTGCTGTGCAGATTAGATGCTTCTTTCATGGATAAGAATCTTTTCTTCTGGATTGTTTTGCTCTTTTCGAGAATATGTCAACGAGCATAGATGGAGATCCTTTTAAGAAATTTAACATTATGCTGAAAAACAGAACATAAGTGACGCGCGAATAAACAAAAGAATAATCCCTTCTAATATCACTGGTTGCGAACGGAGAGCTTTGATCCACAAATTCAAATATTACTGAAAGATATCACTGTAAATAAATTCTGTTAGATGAGTTAATAATAGGAAGAAGAAGAAAAAATAGCGACCACTGAACACTTCGAAGCGCATATGAAAAATTTCCGCGAGGTTTGGAGCCGTTTTAAATGAACCAACTGATCCTCATATTGGAGAAATAGGAAATGGAGCAAAAAAATTGTAGACATGTGTGACATTCGCGCAGAAGGATTTGTTCATGTTCATATGATTGACATATGCCCTACAGGATTATGGAAGGGGAATCTGCGTTTAGCTGTCAAAACAAGGATGAAAATTCCCTGGGGTTCAGATCGAAGTAGGAGCTAAACACGTGGAACATGACCAATTATAGACAGAACACTTTCATTATTCACCTTCTTCCCTTTCAAGCATTTTTTTACATATTATTTTTATATTTTTATATCATTATATGTGCATTCAGGGATTTTCACATCAGATTCACATCTGGATATTTTGGGACAATGTGTGATGACCGTAATCTTCCGAAAAAAATTCAAATAGAACTGTATTCCCGAGTCGTACCTACATATCTAAGAAACTGTCGGAATAAAAGAAAATAGGTGATTCAATGCGTAGAGCACATTCACTAAATTTGAAAAAATCAAGGTAAGCAATGCATCTTTTATTATGTTTACCATGTGAAAGAGGTTACTTGTTTAAAACTTATAAGCTGAAAACTATGAACTTCCTCCTTCTTTTCTCTCCTTCTCTATCTTTCCGTTTCTCTCACAAATAAACTTATTCACATTTTCTTCAGCCTCTACTTTAATTTAAGCATAGCATTGGAAATTTGTGCTAGTCCTAATAAATCTATTTCATTTTTTAAGCCTTAATATAGCCTTAAAATGTTTTGGTTTCTTTCAAATTGAAGAATGGTACACAGAGGTTTTCATTTTGCGATAAAAGAATAATCTCGTTAGAGTCTAACTGTTTTGGTCAAAAATTTCCCAGAAGATTAAGAAAACTGTGTAGGTGGTGAAAAGTGAAACAAAATTTTATCAAATGAAGCTGTTATTTAAGAAGGGGAAAAATTTGAAGGATCTATTATTACATTTTTCTCCTTTTCATTCATTTCATTTTTAACATATGAAATTTCCTAAAGGATCACATACACGTTGCTCGCACAAATTTTTTTTTTTACATTTCTTCCTCTTTTCTAAAACGATGCCTCTTATAGCAAAGGAAAAAAAAACTGCAGCGGATTTCGTCTTGAGAGTCAGCCGCACCTCGCATCGTCTCCAACGAAGAACCTCAATTATTTCGTCAGAGTACAGAAATCAGGCTAAGGCTCAGGCGCCTTCCCTTGACAGATCTCCATTTTTGACTCTCTCGGAAACAACAAGTCGCGATTTCTCCTGTCACAAACTCTATGGGAATCCCGTCTGCACAACTTCTCACGGCTACATACCTACAACTCATTGCATGGGAAACGTTTTTTTTTATTATTTTTACGACGTTCTCCGAGAAAAATTCATAGATTACCTCACTATACTAGATGGAGAAACATCAATTTCGATTGTATATATTTCAAAAATAATTGATGATCAGTGATATTCTTAAGAAAATTCTTCGTACACCCATTCATTCATTCATTCAAATAGTCACTCATCCAGTCGTTCAATCATTCATGTTGAAGTATTTTAACTGTAGAATCCTAGCAGAAAGTCATTACTGGCAGTTTTGATCATTACACTATATTCATCTACAATGCGGTTCTTCAATGAAAGGGAAAAAACAAACAAAAGAAAAGTAGTTATTTGTATGGGAAATTCATATGGTAAGTTATGTGCTTAGTACAGAATTTTCTGATAGACACTAGATCAGCAAAACGTGCGAATAGTGGATCCGATTGCCCAGGAAGGTCGAAAAAGACTCGAAGTCTGAAATTGTTGAAATTCTACTCAAAATTCATGTGATGAGATTGGTCTGGGTACGGTACCTTGGTTGTTCCTAATCCTGTTATCATAACCTTTCTGTGTCACAGTTGACAGTAGAAAATAGTGAGAATGTTTTTGATTTGATAGCAGGAAAATGACATAACGAGGGTGACTTAAATTAAGCAGCTTAGTATAAGAATTCGAGAATTCCTTGAAAAAAAAACAACATCAAAATTTTGGAATTATCTCTATCATGTATGTGTTACGAAAATGATACAATTGGCTACTGCGCAGGGGAGAACTATGGGACTAGAAAAAGCTTTTTGTATTTTACTGCGTAAAATACGCATAGCTCTTTCTCATTGATTAATATCGTGTAAAGTAGGGAAGTTTGATCCACTAAGTCACTAAATTACGATCTGATCCGGTATCCGGGGGAAGGAAATTGCAATGGAAATGACATTATTGCCGTCATTTTCTTCAAAACGTGTTATTCAAGCATTATTTGTTATTTCATTCACATTACACCATTATCTTTTTATCAATTTGCTGACTGGAACTCGGAGCGGTAGGACGTCGTTGCCAGACCTACATAGTCGTTAATTGGGTTTTAAGATTTTATTTACTCTACTTTATTAGTTTTTGCTGATTTGCTGACGTCTTCTTTGCGGGACCTAGCCATTAATTAGATAAATATTTCCAATGGTGGAGAAAGTGCACATGTATTTCCTCTGTATTATGCATTTACTCGCGTACAAATTCTTCCTGGGTAGCATTGTATCCAATCAGGTTTATTTATCGTGAGTATTAGCCGTAATCATTAACAAAAGATTCTCTGCTCCGGAGATCCCATAATGTGTCTACTAATGGAGGTGCAAAGGAAGTTTTGTACAAACAAAAACAAAACAAAAAGGGCGGAGCCTCATTCATTTGCCCTTATGTATTTAAGAGAACTATGAAGGAGCATCGAGCTCTTAACTCTAATTTCGTAGAGAGAACTTAGTGCAAAAAAGTTGAAAGAGTGAAAGTTAAGCGGATAAATGTTATTGTGTTCGAATTTTAAACAATTTATAATATAGGCTATTGATTATAATTGGGACCACAAAATAAAAATTGAAAACGAAACAAGACGTGTTCTCGTTGCTAAGAATGGTCTGTTGTGAAAAACTTACGGTTGCAGTACGCAAAAGAATCGATTATAATATGTGCCCCTAATTACATAATTAATTGAATGTTACGTTATTTCAACAAGGGACGGTGCAACGCAGTCGGTAAGTGGCTACAATCGATCAGAGGTTCGACACTGCCCCAGTGCAAACCAAGCCTTTCATCCCTCCGGGCTCGATGAACTGGTACCAGAGTTGTCTGGGGGGATAAAAACACTGACTTGACGTATCGGGTAGCCACCGCAAGTCCTTGTATAGGCCAGATACACGTTCGTGAACCTCAAACGATTCTGAATTGAAGTGAACATGGGGGCTCATCCCAAGCGGATGGATTAACGCCAGAAACTTTATCCTTTTATCCTTTTATCTCGTGAACTAATATCGTGAAGTGTATGATGGACGAGAAAGAAATGTCTGCTAGGAACGAATAGCTCACGAGAAAAAATATCTGTTAGGGAGACTTTGGAAGCATTCTGGATTTCCATATATGGATAACAAACATGGATGCTGAAACGTTACTAACGACTTTACTTCGTTTGTAACACCGTGCAAACTATAATATTGCCCTACATCCTCTTAGTTTCTTAACACTATCCAGTCATCAGTACCTAAGGATACTACACAGTGCGTAGATCTCATTCGCCTTGGTTGACGATCTGTAAGAACGCGGTGGTTCACCAGCCCGCTAGTCGGTGAGAGTAGACAGTTTGCCTTCCCGTTTGGAGTCCGTCTGGAGTGCGTGGCGTAATAGGAACAATATCGAGGGTTGGCAAGGAGAGAAGAGGAGATTGATGGGATATACATAGCATCAATTACCTCGAGCTATTTCCAGGGCTTTGATAAAATCGAAGTTATCGAAAAGTCACACATAAACCACATTTTACCAAAATCTCCTTGGGAAAATAAAATATATATATATATATATAAATCCATTTCATAATGCCGCATCATAAATCCAAGGTCCAAGAAGAGAGGACTTGTATATTATCACCAATTTTATCGTTAAATAACGCTCTTTCATCGTAATTTCTAGTGTTCTCATGCCATAGGACTTTTTTCCACGTTCTGTAGGTACTGATTAGATGATTATCCCATATTTTTACCTTAATTGCAGCATCAGCACTATTATTCCTTCCTATCACACCAATTCAACGCCTTAATAGCTGTTTTGGTCCATTTCAACGCCTGAAGCGCCTGCGCCCCAATTCGACTCCTGATTGGATAATCCGTGGACCTCGTCTCATTTTCCCATTCTGACACCTTCAGCACACAAATGTAACGCCTTAGGATCCACTTCAGCCCATTTGTTTTTGTACACATCATTTAGACATTGTGGTACCCCGTTTTCTCTATCGTATCCATTGAATTTATGGCTGTCATTCCCGTCATATCAAGGCGGTGGTCGTCGCAAGCCACGTTTCGCTCAACGATTTGTTTTCTAAGGCAAACGTCTCTTACGCTTTACCCTCTCAACGAATAAACTGTTTGAGTCAGCACATATTGACTGTGGCACTGGACCGTACTCTTCCCTTCATTTGAGCCCGCCGAGACATGAGGAAGCAATACACAGATAAAACTGTCATTCTTTTAGAGTTGCAGGCGCGGGTGTTTCCATGAGACGCAGTTATTTTAACGCCTCGCACAATATTATTTATATCGTAGCTCAACTCCTCATGGAAAAAAGATAAAGTGATTGAGTTATTGACGATAACCGGTCCCTTTGGGATTCGACAACTCGTTCGTTTCCAATCTAGAACCCCTTGAGGTCACGAACAGGTACGTGATCCAAGAGTCACGAAGGACATCCGTTCTAACAAGCCAGTGCGCTTGCCTTTAGGGCAAACGTAGCAGATATTTGTCGAATTCGCACTGATAAAGGTCATGGTTGGACAAGACTGGTTCCTGCGAGTGCACGAGAAGCTCTTACTACTTCTCACGCGCTTCTGGATGTGAGACTTCCTCATCCAGGAACTTTTGGTTTGAGTAAAACCACGAAGGATTATACAGCTGTTAACATTTTTAATTAATTTGAAAAACTTCCAGTTTTTTCATTTAGCTTCAGCAAAGAAATTCAAAAAGCAGTTTTTTTTAAACAAAAATTCTGATTCCATTGTGCACATTTCACTTGCCTAAGCTTCTCAACTGGAGAAGTTACAGTTGCATTTCTTGATTTCAGTTCCTCTGTTGAATTCATAAAGACGAGGAATTTTACGATTAACTGAGTAAGCAAATGTGGAAAATTTCGAAAGAATGGGAGCGAATTCTGTCCCCATGGGATGACATTATCTTTGAATCTTGAGCGAAAAACTGCAGTATGGAACTCAAGCTTCCAAAAACTTTATTTGAACGTTATTGAAGATTTATATACTTGTCAAGCCCTTTGCCAACCAGGAAGAACCGGCTAAGTAAGGTCTTTCTTTTTCCAATGTGAAAAAAGAGCATCAGAGGAGGCGAGAGGGTGGGTATTGTTTGAAAAATAAACTTCGGAGTTTTTTGAGTAGAAACTTCTACTTTCGATTAACTTTTGTCCGTTACATAGTGAATTAATTGAGAGAAAAAAATCTAAAATGAAATATGCATCAGTGCAGTCCTGCACAATTAAGAACTAACTCCAGCATTAAATTAAATTTTCTGATTCGCCTCGCAATTTATTTTCACGCAATCTTCTGGATAAAATAACTTTTTAACGACCGTTGATATACGCAACATAGATAAAATTACACAAATTTTTCTCTCTAAGGAAGTTAACTGTCTACTGAAAACCCTTAAATAAATACGGGAAGGCGAAACGCAACTACTAAAGGAATAAAGAAAGCGGAATTATAATTAATTAAGGAATTATATTTGCAAGAAGTTTCCCAACCATAAAAACTTTCAGTGTTGTCTTTTTGAACTGCGGAAGTTCCGACGATCTTCCCCCGAAATTCGCTAACAACTTTTGCTTGATATATAAATGAGCTGTTGTTTTGTTTTTCAATCAGAATTCTTCCCATCTGGTATTTTTTCCGAGTAGACTGGCTTTGAACAGCTGATTCTCTATATTCCATGTAGAATTAATTTACAGTCAGCACATATTTTATGAATAATTACAACTACTGTTAATTCTAAGAAGTTTCCATAAGCTATGTGGAACTAAAGCGCTGCGTAAGAGGTGATTAGGTAAAATATTGGTGTTTGTTGTGGATGTTTCAGATTCAACAGTAAACAATAAATGCAAACAATACACGACGCTTCCTTGTTGTGTTTTTCAAAACTCTCTTGTTTTCTGTTAGAGAATATCGAAAGTAATAAAAAAAATGTGAAAAAAATGGGGATAATGGTTAGTTGTGTGGTCAATTGATTTCTCTTTAAAAACAATGAACTCAAACGTAACTCGCAAGAAAGAAAAAGGACGAGAGAGAAAGAGAGGGAGAAAAAGAGAGAGAGAGAGAGAGTAAAAGAAGAGCTCAGTAATTCTGAAACCTCTTCAAATTGCTCCAACATTTAGTCGGAATGCTCCTCAAGAAGTTATCGCGTCTCAGGATAATTACCCTAAAATTCCATAGATGAGTTCGTAATTTTATTTTTTGCGGAAAAGCGCTTTTTTTTGTTTGTCATAGTGTTTTGTTACCTCCGACTTTTTCTTTTGCTTGACAATGGGTTTCTAGTGATTTTTTTTTTATTTTAAAGAACAAAACACTATTACAAAAGCAGCTAAGTTAAGAAGTTTACCGAAAGCGATGATGGTACAGATAGCGCTCATTTTGTCAGGCGGACTTGACTAGGGATTTTAGGATAAGTAAGTTTTTAAAAGGATAGTCCTTTCTAGTCCAAATAAATTTCTAATTCAGACGAGATTTCTCTTCTACAATGCTTCAACCTTTTCCACAATCAATTCAGCCATTCATACAATGCAGTTGAACAACGTAATTCAACTAATTGATGACTAATATAAATAAATTAATAAATTGTTCAGTTACGAATTCCATAAAAAAGTTAAATTCCCTAAAAAGTAAAAAAAGCGTTGGCGCATTCCTAATGGATTGATGCGTCAGAGAATTTATCCTTTTTATCCTAATTGTGGGACAAACAAGTGCTGGGACTTCCCCGTTCTTACGATTTTTCTACGTCAGCTGTCTCCCGAGGTGACGCAGCAATGACGCAGAAATCCATGAAATTTCAATGTGTGCACTCAAGTGGAAGTAGTGTACTCTAGCACAATCCTCCTCTCATAGCGGAAGTCCTTGGGGAGATATCGACACAAAGTGTGAGACAAAATAATTTTCCTAATTACTCTAAGATTTTAATCGCATTACGAGAATAACCACATCATCTTTGACTCAATCACCTGGCGAGACACACACACAATCCTACACACCACAACAAGCTCCAGCAAGAACAAAATAACGCCATCAACCATCAACCTTCGTGGCGAAATCGGTCACACATACGGAATCATCACGTGTCCTCCGTCGATTCATTTCGGGATGCTTGCTGCATGGTAGTGATGAGAGAATGGGGAGTTGATTTTCTTATATTTAATTGTGGCACAGAAAGGAAAAACAACGTCTAGGAAAAAAGTACGAAAATATTCCTTTCATTGTTCCGCAAAGAAATCAGCGGAAAATATTTTATAACCCTCTCAGCTATCACATCCCATTTCCACTCTAATCCTTTTTTTGCAATGCGTTTTTTTTTTCTTCCTTCCGTGTAGATGTTTGTTCTACCTCTTTTTCTTCCATGTTTGCTCTTCTGGCTACTCATCAATTCGAGCTCTTCGATGCTCACTTCAGAAGTGTCCAAACTTATTGTTACATAGAGCAACATGTCTTCAGCTAGAGCTTGGGCAGAGACTATTCATCCGCCGCTCTTCCATAATCTGCGAAACGTTACGTCTCGACTGAAGTGCTTGCTAAAACCAAATTTCCTCGAATCTTCTTCCGCAATCCCTGCAAAAAGTTTCTTTAACGACTAGGAGGTTTCTTCCAATTTGAGTCTGGGAGCATCCTCAGGACAATTTGGACATGCCGATCAGACGATCTGCTCAAAACGTGACCAAATAAGCGCAAGAGGTTTTCTATCCCTACCTTAGAAGATTGAGTAGGATGTCAATGTTTTCCACATGTCATCCTCCGACACTCCATATTAACATCCGAGTAAAATTCTTCATAATGGCTCACTATTGTCTAAACGTAGTACAAGCAGTTTTCTCTCTACGCAGCGAGGCTTCTCCATCGGCGAGGGGCGCTGCACAAGTTTCCGATCCCTACATCATGAAAAAACGAATTGCAGATAGGGTAGACATGCAGCATCTCGAGATTCTCGGGAAGACCCAGATCTGCTCGCATTTTCCAGGTCATTCCGCAGACTACAGCTATTCTGATACAAAGTCACCAAAAGTTTGCGGCTTTCTGCATGCTCATCGAAGCGCATATTACTACATCATCGACGTACTCGAAATAGAACAAAGTACTTGCTGTTGGTGGTAATATACTTCGGTGGGAGACTGATCACCTGTTCTTTGCATGATGTTATCAACGGTGAAGCTAAACAGAAAGGGTCTTGCTACAGCCCCTTTTCTCACTCCAGTTTCCACTTCAAATGGTCTAATTCGAACAGCAGCAGTTGTATATTATATATTATAGTTGTATATTCAGTCAGTTGTATATTATTATATTCGTGTGATTAACTATTTCAAATTTTCTTTTAATTCCATCGACATAGAGCGCGTTGAAAAGACGGCCTTGATGAGGGAAATCGGAAGCAGCTTCGAAGTCTAAGAAGACTGTAGAAGCCTCGAAAACGCAACCCCACTTCGATCACTCTCCTCGCAATAAACACGTGGTCAGTCATCGACCAACCGATTTAGCGACTTTTGATTATATGATGCAGGATGATCCTCTCCAAAATTTTGTGCATTACATTCCTTGGTGTTTTCTGAGTTCCATCATGGGTAATTTCTTGTGGAAAGGAACTATGACAGCATGTCCACACGAGTCAGGTATCCTTTCGTCAATCAATACTGAACGGATGATCTTCGTCATCTCGCAAATCCCAGATGGAGGAAGATATTCCAGCGTTTCTGCGCCAAGTCCATCGTCTCTGCCGCATTTTCCATTCCTCATGTTTTGGGTACACACCTGATCCTCCCACTTTATCGGTGGTTCTTCGCTGACTGCGGTGATGTCGGTCTTTAGGCGTGCAGGAGTTCAAGGACCGATGGTCTTTGCCGGTTCAAGTGTTGAAATGTTCCTTCCGGATGTACGGGGTTGCATCTCCAACAACGACTCCGTTGGCAGTATTTATGTAAGGGAAACACCTTTTCATCTTACCGGTATATTGCCTTAGGTACAAAGTTTTATCGGGTTCTCATCCTCTTAAGCCTTCTCAAACTACTTCGCTCTTGACATCCATTCGTCCTCACGATCACGTTTAAGCTCACTACGCAACCTCTTTCCCAGAAGCTTCTCCGGGTGAAGTCATCAATAGTGCGGGCAACAGATGCAGAATTGTACGTGGGTATTCTCCGCGGATGGAAAGGCGAACTTCCCTTCTTTCTGCGTCGAGACAACGAACGTTTTCTTCGCAGCATTCTGAATACATTTCGTGGAAGAGTCAGCGTCATCCACCTTGTTTTTTGGTCCGTGATCGAATATTGATAGACGCTCGTTGGCGAAACTTCTTCCTGGATCCATCGTCTTTCAGGCCTGCCAAGTCGAGCTTGGGTTGGTGTTGAACTCCATGGCTCCTTTTCTGGAACCGTACCATCAAACGGGGTGAATTGGGTGGCTTCTGGAATCGAATACGACGTCCAAACAGCTAAAGATTTTCGGATATCTGAGAAAGGGATGTTCTTGGTCAAAATGTAATGGGGTCAATTAAGAGTCGGCATCTTCCGCATTTGCTGTCGGATTGTTGTTCAAGTCCTATCTTTGTGTTTGCATCGATTCCGGCAATTACCGTCTGCTGACTTGGTATCTTGGACATTAGCGTATTGAGTTCATCATAAAATGCGTCCTTTTTGTAATATACGGGGTTTTCACAAGTATATGTATGAGCGCTTCCAATTGACCAGGTTGTTGCAACTGTTAATTACAGCCATTACGCAGCTTCCTACTTTCCTTTCATGAGCGTCGCCGCAGTAAGTGGAGTAGTTTTTGGTGCTGATGACGGGATGTCCTCCGATCCGTGTTTTCTGTAATTCAGCAAAGGGCACATGCAGAAAATGGAAGAAGTATGGACTCCGCGGTTAGTGGACTTCAACTGACAGCGACCGGCAGTTCAGTGTTACGAAATGAATGTTTGTTGCCAATTATTCCGTGTTTTGCATTCATTCAACCTCTCAGGGTATGGGCACGACAGCACCTTTTTACAATGTATGGGAACTTGTGCCTTATGACAGTGCAGGTTATATAGCTCGCAAGCTATATAACTCCCGACGCCTATTCTCAGGCGCCTGATTGCGTTTAATGAAAGCAAGGTCACCATGTGCAGGTAACAATCAGACTTGTAAGAGACTTTGTTGAAAGAATGATAGTTCTGGTTCGTTTACCTCTTTTCGTTATGTATCTGACAAAACTACAACCATAGTTGAATTACTGGATGTTATAACATCACATTTATTATTTGCTAAAGCACAATTCATTTTTCTACTGATCTGGAAGTTCGTTCGCACATTTATTCGTTAATGATGCGACCATTTATTTACGATAATTTTGTTCTAATTTCTTTCTAGAATTCATCGAAAGTTCAGGACGTCCAGTCAGAAATTTGTAATTTGACTGCCGTATCTCTGCATTGGACGAACTCAACGTATCCGCACTGCTGAGTAGGGGACGCACGCAGAAACACTTTGGCACCCACATGTTCACTAATTTTAATTTAAGATTTAGTCTCCACCTGCCTTTCCGCATGTACCTAATGCAATTTTGATCTCGTCTATTTTATCCGTTTATTATCCTCGTGCCTATATTACTACATTAATTATTTATTTGGCTTTTTTTTACTACGTTACTACTTTGGTTACTTGAGTACAAGTTGAATCCCCGATTTATCGTTTTTGTACTTGTATTATACTATTATTAATTTGTAGTTGTGTTCATTATCATTATGTTCGCCTTTTTTGTACCTTTCTAGACTCAACACCCAAATAATCAATCAATAATCCCGATCTTAATAATCTTAGTCCTAACTGTCCCGATCAACACATTACCTTAGTCAAACAATCCACAACTCTCATCTTCTTTTTTCTTTTTTCTTTCCACTTATATACCACTTCTCGCACTGCCGCGATTTCGTTTCTTTTTTCAATACTTCTTTTCAAATGGAAATATCTATTTCTTCTGCCTTTGTTTTGGAAGAACATAAATTTTTTGGTTTTTCATCTCTCTTCCTGAATGTACTCTTTATATGTTTCTTTGCTAATGTATTAGATGTCGCGATTCAGTGACTTACTTGGAAACAATCATTGAGAACGTAACAACTGCCGCGAAATATAGGTGCTGCATGATACCTGTAAATAAATTTTACGATTAAGTAGCTGTTCTCTTTCTTTTTAACCAAAACAACAGCAGAAAACACGAATAATGGAAGTTTCAGAAAAGCATTCATCGAACAATTATGTGCTGAACAAATAGAAAAAGGATAAAAAAAGAGAGAAAGCAGACTTGAGATGCAAATAAGAATCACAAGATATTCGAAAAATATTGATTCAAACAAAGGAAGAGGAAATGTTGAAAAAGTTGACGTTTCCACTTGCTGTATCAAATAAATAGTGAAGACTGAAAGAGGTTTTGCTGCAATAAAATATTGTCGCATGACCACCTCGAATATAGCTTCGTGACTCGGAACTTTGAGTGTAATTTCATGGAAAATTAAAGGCAATAAAAAGAGAAAATTATCCAGTAAAATATTGAATACATATTAATATGTATTGCTGTGCTAGTATTTATTTTTATTACAATACTAATACATACATTATATATTAGTAGACGGCGACTACCATTAGCGAAACCAGTAAAGTGCACAGCGGAGAGCCACTAGAGGGTTAGAACTTGTCCTTTTTAGAGATTGTGCTTACCGGATACGTGAATTTTGAAGCGTAGCGACTACCGGCAATCGCTGGCAAATATTAAATATGATATATAAATATATGTAAATATGGAATGCTGCTCATTATACCGATTTCTTCTTATTATTTCGCGATGGGAACGAAGCGAGAGTGTAGATCATCCAGGTGATCGATGGATGAGCAGCCAAAGCGTCATTATAAGAGCGCAGATTCGGATGAATATATGTAGCTGCCGGAACTAGTTTCTCGTGAACCCGTAAACAAGACGATAAGCATACCCATAATAAACAAATAATAAAAAAAGAAGATGTAATGAGAGAAAACAATAAGGATGATTGTGCCTCCGCGTAAGCGAGGCTCGACAGCGGATACATGAGTCAGGCTAGGCGATCAAAACAATATTACGTCCATAGCCGATTTATGTTAATCCGGTAGACCGTGACGGATCTGCTGAAGACAACCTACGCTGCGCTTTAAATATACGTCTTCTGGTCTCCCACAATAAGACACACGTCTTAGTACCACTTTTTTGTGGTTCTCGAAATTCAACCTACTTTTTCACATGAATTCTTCGAAGTATCGCATAAATAATCCTTAATTATTATTCATGATAAAAGTAAAAATAATTTTAGACTAGAAAAAACACCTAAAAATCTAGAAACTCCGATGCATTAATCTGGTGAACAATTCTAATGTAGTTCGGAAATTTTATGGGGTCAGGTTTCGGTTTTTTTTAAAGGGAATTAAACGATTAAATAAGTGGAAATCGCTTGTTTCCTTATGTGAATCTTCGAATCACATCCAAAAGTAGAAGTGTGAAGTACATTCAATTTATTTTCAAATGATTAAGTACCGCGGTGCCGTTTAGAAAAATCCATATGATAAGTTACAGATAAACATAAACTAAAAATTTTAGTGTTTTTCTTAACAACCAACCTTACCCTGATTTTTTGACCCGGCGTCAAAACCAAGCTCTTCATGAACCCAAATGACAAGAAAGCATATTAAAAATAAATAGTAGCTGAAATTACTGACCGAAAATTTGCCTTTTCCCGCCAGTAATTTCCATAATTTAAGGTGGATTCAAATTTTGATCATCCCGAGCCTGCAACAGCCCATTTGCTGCGTTAGCATCCACAAATATATTTTTACCATGGAAAGATGTCGACGATTAAGACTGTAGTCGAAAAATTCGTTCCACTTCAACTTTCAACAATTTTTTATGGATTTGACAGACGATAAGGGAGTGAATGTGAAGGGTAAAATATCGTTTCGTTAAGAGTTGAGAAATCGGCGGCGCCCTTTTTTGAGAGGATTTTGGATGCAGTGAGCTGAACAGGTCATCAGAATTTTTCGCATCTTTTTATTAGTTTTCATTGTACAATGTATATAATATTGTAACAGTGTAGATTGTGGTTTCCAATGAGATATCAGATAACTTAATTTAGAAGAGAAAGAGAGGAGAATTTGAGTATTTGATGGAATACCTTGAGATAATACCTAATACCTTGAATAATAAATACCTTGAAACAACCTTGAAACTTTTCTAGAAAACCTTTGATTGTAGATTTGCTCTAAAATGATTGTCTAACTTCACTACTTTTTCGTTTTTAGATTTTTTCGAACTCGGAAAGCGAAAGATATGTCGAGAGGGAGAGAGTTTGGAAATGCTCTCAAATGTGAGCTTTAGAGCACTCTGTGGTATCAATGTCCAAAATTTTTTTCTCGTTTTCAGTGGCTCAACGGTATACACATAGGTGGCCGTTCCTGCAAAATCATAGTGAACATCGCTTTTCATGGATTCTCTTGCGACAAACCGAGTGTTCGATGAACTTTTCAACTCCGACCTCCTTGAACACACCGTTTTCATGAAAAAAAATCTCTAAGAACTAAAATAATGGTACAACGATCTGCGTGGTTTCATTCGAAGTAAACAGAGGAACTGTAAATTCCTATAATTTTCCTAATTTTTTCTTCCTCCTGGTTAAAAGAAGGAAATTCCAGCAGAAGCTGTCTGATCTCTCAAAGGAACATAGAGCGCTAGAAATTAGTTGAAAATTCTACAGAAGTTTTATATATTCAGGAGGAGTAATGGAGGATATGAAACTTAATTAAAACTAAATACCGAAATCACGAACGAAGTTCCCAGGAATTCCGAGAAATATGGCTCAAAAAGAGGAGTAGATTCTCATTAGCAGCTCTGTAAATTCTGAAAAAGGATTCTGGAAAAAAGAACTTCCATTTCGGACATTCCCCATAAAACTAGAATAATATAAAAAAACTTTTTCCCAGTGTAACGATTATTGCAATATAGCGAGAACAAAAATTAAGGAAAGGGGATTCGCTGAAATCATATAAATCGACTCCAAGCCAAACAGAACGTGGCAGGACCACCACACGCAAACCGCCGGCGTCTAATGAGGAACTCTTGCCTGGGTGGGCGTGCACCACGTTGTCGAAAGAAGCCAAATCGTCCACTTATGTGATTCCAACGACCACACACGCTCATACACGCATCGCTCGTGAAAAATTCTAAGGATTCCTGTAATTTTGCAAAAGCTGAATACTAACTCGTCCTCATACGATGACTCATAGTGAGGACAGTACAAAAATAAGAATGTTTCATTAAGAAAAAAGAACACATTCTCTATCCATCCAAGGATGTTTGATGAATCTTCAAACACTGTCCCATTATTGGCCGAAATCAAGATCCTCAGTTGGGACAAATAGCAGACGATGAATGAAGCTCATAATTCAAACAGGAATGGCTCCGGCTGAATAGAGAATTTTTTCTTGGATTGCTTCTCCACCTCACATCCTCATTAAACCCCACGAATCTGAGGTGGTGCAGATTTCAGGTGGAGTATTCGTATACGGGATGGGAGACTATGGAGAGGGGGGTGATTCCGTCCATTTCTTCTTAATTGCCGTAAAAAACAGCCCGGAAGATGCGGCGCCGCACAAGGTTGGCGCGCTCTCGAACTCCCTGTTCAAAATAGTGCGCCAAAACGCCTGAAGCCGTATCTACCGGGCCGTTTTTTACGGAAATTAGGAAGAAATGGACGGAATCACCCACTCTCCGTAGTCTCCCATTCCGTATACGAATACTCCACCTGAAATCCGTACCACCTCAGATTCGTGGGGTGATGCCTTTAACTAACCTACGCTACGTCGCTACGATGCACGTAAACAGTTCATATTTTTATTTTAAAAAAGCTATCAGCATCTGCCTACGTCGCTCCGTGTTTATGATTCTTATGACTGGTTTGTGTAGCAACATCCCCTATGTAGATCCTGAAAAGAGATCTTATAAAGGGTTTGTTCCCCTTTTTCTGTTTTCAGGAGCTAGGAATCTTCTCAAAATTGACCATTTCACATGTTTATCTTCCATATCAGCGCAAAAAATAAAAAATAAAGATTAAACTACATGCAGATGTACGGATGTACAATACCAACTATGTTTCACAAGACTAAATTTCAAATCCCCCTTCCCCTTGAACTTGGCACTTGGCTCCAATCGGAGATCTCAGAAATGGAAAATCCTTCTAAACATTGACCAACTAACAAATTAAACGTAATCTGAGAAGATACCGGAACCATATTTCTTGGATATCCCACATTAGCGACAGCATAAGTCGCGAGAACAAAGCGGGGCTAGTTTTTGCAACATAATTCTTAGGAGAAAATCTCTAACATTTCTCTGGAATGTTTTAATTAACAACAAACTATTTTCAAACAAATAATTTGGATTCATTTTTAGAGAAATAGGCAAATAAATATATGAAACGTGAAGAACCGGATATCAGAGCAGGACCAGTTCTCGCTCAGTCAATTTGCCTTCGATATTTAGCACGTAAATCAGAGTTTTATAGAATAATCGCATTTGTTTCCGCAGCAAATCCTAACTTAGCGGCTTCAAAGGCAAAATCCAGTGATGACTCCAGCAACAGTTTTATAAATCTAATAATAATTTTCTGTTTAGTGAGATAAGCTACAAATTGCTGTTGCAGGTGACAGCTCGGGAGATTGGATGTAGAAACGAATTATACTAAGAATAGTAAGGAATGTGGTAATGGATATGGCCACTTCATCAACGCATTCTTAGTCAGATGAGAAAATTTGCCCATGCCTGGTGAGATTATGAGTTCTCATGAGGAGGTTTCATATGTGTTGCACGTGTTCTTGCATCCATGTAATTCCAAGAAAAATCAGCATTACTGACGATTTCTTCCATTCAAAGAAAGGTTTGCACGCCGCACTTATAAACGAAAAGGAGCGGAAAGGCTATCGCTTCTCCTGCCTTGAAAGATAATTCTCTTATTTCCGAAGAGTTCAAAGAACGGGCTCGGTTATTATATGATACATAGCACGTGTACAATACGCGGTACGACTAAAAGACTAAAAGATCAGCTACGGATCTGATAGTGCTGGACTCGTCGGCCTCCTTACTTTATGTTAAAAATCCTTACAGAATGTATTAACGAAAGTCAAAGTCCAGAATTTATCCCTGCAAAGAAGAAAAGACAGCAGTAACCAGGAGAGATTAGCGGATTTCCTGCCGAAGGGCAGAGAAAAGTGCGGGGGTCCTTGAACGAAATTGGTTTACAGACGCGTCGGATTAATACTAGAATGCGTCTTATCTGTAAGGCGTATTGTCTTCAGAACTATTTTCTGATTAATCCGTCTATTTTTGAACAACCACCCTGTAACAGCACTTACTCCTCTTATTCCTCCAATTTACTAACATAGGATTTTTCGAGACGCAAAAAGAACTGAGATAAAACAAGTGAAGCGAAGTGCTTCGATACAAAATCCACTATTATTTCCGCTATTTTAACATTCTAGAGCAACGAAAAAATGTTGGAGAGGAACTCTTCATGTATATGTTCTTTTTTCTTCTTGAAGGTAAGTAACTAACTACAGAAAAGATGCGTATTTAACAGAAAAAAAACAGTTGAAAACTGGGGAAGAAAAATCTGATTGTTTTCTTCTTATCATCTGCATTCAGAAAACATTAAAATCAGCAATTCGAGGATGACAAGACTGAAAACTGGTCCCATTTGAATGCTGTAGCTGTCAGAGTGCAAAATTTTCCATTTCAAATGAAATTCACGCCATTCGAAAAAGTATCGCAACGGTGTTTAAAGAGATCTATTTGAGACGCATGGCAACAAATTTCCAGTTTCTAGGAACAGGAAAACAAGTTGCAAGTTTCATTTCCCAAATCCCTGAAGGGAATTCCATTTCCAGGAGTCTAATATGGGTTTTGTAACGCCAAGAGAACGAAGAGAAAAACTACCGGCGGAACTCTACATTGATTTGCAGTTAAAAGACTTTGAAATCTAATCGACTCAGCTTTATTTGTGTATGTTTTCCCAGTCACGTAACATAGCTGGGAACGTTTCTTTGTACATCTGTACTTAGTCCTACATTCTTCTTCTTATTCCTAGTACGGACGAAGGCGGGACGAACGAATGGTGAGAGTTAGGAATTTTACGAAGGCTCTGGCACTAGTGTAAGAAGATGAGAGGCCTCACCAACAAGTTTTGTGCTACCTCTAGGAAAATGAGGCAAATAAAACTTTGCTATGTAAAATACTCACAAGTATAGTGACAGAGACATCTCTCCTGCGCTCCTTGTAATTTCTCCTTAAAATTTATGCAGCATGAAACCACATGCTGGTAACTGGAGAACATAGTTAATGTCAAGAGTTATTGATGATGATAAGGCAGCGTCGCAATGAACCGTATGTGATCTTTGAACGATTTTAAATACGGAAAGGCATATTATTGCCATGCAGTCATTAAAAACGTAATTTTTCCATTGGGAACAAGGAGTAAAGAATGTTCTGGAAAAATGGAAAATTGAGAGAAAAAAAGAAGTGCGTTATAAGCGCGCAAAGAGATAAACGGCACAAATCGTTAGCTTTTCAGGTTTTTTGTGGCAAATAATTTTACATCCGATTTGTCCAGCTTGATGATTTATAGAATATAACCCTCACACTCTCAACCCACATATCGATTGTTAATGTTTGCTTTTGTTCAAAGATTCCGGAAATGTTTGCGATGTTACAGTGAAATTGTAGACGCCAATAACAATATTCATCCGGAGGACCGCAGTACACATTCGATTGTAGCAGGGTTGAACACGTGGACAAGCGTCACTTGATTTATTTGGTTGAAAGAAGGATTTATGATTAGTCAACATGGTTATAAAAAATAAAGACTAGAAGACCCTTTTCAAAAATAAAAAAAACCTTTGCTTTTCTTAGAAACCACCAGATATATTAACGCATTTGCAAAAGAGCTGAGGAACTTGCACTTTAAATTCCTCTCCAATTTCAAGCGTAAGATAATGCACTTCAGGGAGACTCGTAAAAACACTGGAGGATGATGGAGGTAAGACTTTTCGAGTTTCAAACACCATTTCGTTTGCGGATACCGTACACTAGAAAGCACACTGGAAGCGTGCCAAAGATCTTCAATATTAGGTCACATCACTAATACATCTATGTTGCTACGCTATTATTATGCTATTGCTATCAATACTTATATTACTAGTATACCGTATTTTTGTACTACTACATATTACGTAGCAATCTAAACGTCCGGCTAAAGCCGACTCTTTCAGACTTTTTGTGCGTGTTCGCTTCACTCGCCTTCACTGATCAATAAAAGTCAATTTTTATTGGTCATTGAAAGCGAGTGAAGCGAGGCATTTTCTGTAAAATTAGAATTAGGTGTTCCTAACAATCCTTTCTTTCTCTTTTTTACAGAAAATAAAGGCGAAATATCTCGTAGTTTTCTTTCTAAACGCGACAGTTCTACATTCGGTGAACATTCAAACTTCACCCTCGAACACTCATTCCATACCAATATAGTATGGACACAGTTTGGAAGAATTACCCGGGTAAGGGTTTTTCTCCTGTTTTTCCGCAACAATTACTCTAGAGCGATGTGTCAACATGCAATGACGTCAGCAACGTCATCGTACTAATAAAGATAACGTTCGAATCATAAAAATTGTTGGCTACTATTGAAGCAGTCGTTTGCATGCACGCTTGCAGTTTCTAAAGGAAGGCTGAGACCAACCTGATGAAGGAAACGGGTGTTGGAATAGAAATGCGGTGAAGCACGTTGAGATGAAACACAACAAATGTAGTTTTCACGGCCATGAAACGGTTCACAGCGTCTCATTTGTTTATTGACAAATTCACTCGGAGCTATTGTGACACTGCTTCGCACAAATCCGACGCCACTTGATCAGTCTCAACGTATTTTACCGCTTTGCGGCGCTGACGCACCAATCCCACGTTGTGGGACCCGTCACACCCACCTTTGTAGATTTCTAGCGTCGGTGTACCAACCTTACGTCGTGGGAGCCGTCGCACCCATCAGAGCCTAGTTTGAAGTTTTCTGGAGTCGGCGCACCAATCCGACGCCGTGGGATTCGTCTCCCTCTCTTTCTATAACTTCCTGACACCCAGACATACACCCACACGGACTAAGCGCCTTATTATCCATCAGACGGTGACCGTTATCCGACGTGTGTTTCACAGGGTGTGCATAGCACAACGAATCGTTGTTCAAGTCCTTCACGGTCGCGTCGATTCCGACTATGATTACATTTATTCTTGTATGAATATGGGATTTGATGGACAAGGCTGCAAGTCTTGAAATGTTCTGGAAGGAAGTATAAGTAAATTTGAGTAGAAGAAGTTAATCAATCCCATGCTGCTAATTACTACGTACTGATAACCTATTTTTTTAGTTTTTTTTTTAATTTTTTTTACTACGTGTTGTCCTTTTATTTTGCCTCTGCAATTATTTTATACTATTACACGTTTATTATATTACATAGGAGAAGCATGAATAACTGGTATTTTAGAGGACGAATTACCTGTCTATCCATTTTTGGCTTAGCGACTTCAGCGTTAGGTTACTGAGCGCGTAAAGTAGATAGGTGCGGGACGTGAATGTGTTTCTCACTCATTTGTTTTGCAAACTATTTTCTAAGGGTTTCAAAAAAAGAACATTGTGGAACATTAGCACCCTTTTTCTGATTTTTGAGCGAAATATTTCAAAATTTTAAAGCTTGTGTACGAGTTGTCTGTATATTCGGGCAGTTATGACTACGTTTATAGTCTAATCGGATAACTGATGAACGTTAGTCTTTCATCTCTATAATATATTAACAGTTGATTACCGTTGTTGGCGTAAATATTCTTCAATAGTCAATAAATCAAAGTTGACGGAAGTTTAATGCAGGACAAAGCATAAATCATGTTGCGAAGGCATTACAAACCTCACTGAGATCAAACATTATCTGGTTGCTTGGGGCAAATTAGGTCATTATTTTAAGATCTCCAATACATACTCAATCGTTTATAAAACTCTAATATCCTTAATAGAATCAATCAAAAACAAAAATTTCATCTTTAATGTATTTTCTAGACCTCTAGTCTATCTTTTAAGATCTTTAACAGAGTCTATGCGATTTTTTTTTAAAGAAGAACGAAAGCAAGCAAGGAATGAGAAATACTAGAACTAATATTAAGAAACCACAGTACTCTAGTTCCCACGCCCAGTCTACACATTATCAAGAACACAAGGGCAGTTCATTCACTTCATTGTAGCGAGCGCTGCGAAGTAAGAACAATAGGCGAACTAACCGAGTAAATCGGAGTTAGTCGAAGCAAACGGAAGTAGATTACTGGATTGACATAGTCTGTTCCTTAGTGTTGACTTCCCACAATTTAAAAAAGCGAAGAAATAGAATTCAACGAAACTGGAAAAGCTCGATCTTCCACTTTGGACGGTCGATTCTGGCTACAGTGAATCATCCAAGAGGCGAAATGCGGAGCGGAGGCGGGGAAAACCCTCATAACAACTAACTCTACAACAGGATTAACGATGTAACTAAATAAGGAAGGTATGACGCAGTGAAAGGAGGCAGAGCAGGAATCAGCTTCTATCCATCATCTCCATTAAGAAGATATATGGCCGAATGTTGCGGGCAGAGCTAACAAAAATTGACAAGCCAGACATAATAGCGTGCTCCACGGATAATTACTGAACGTTCGGGTGATCCAAGATAAATACGCTCTTAGTGCAAGAGATAAATTGGGCATTACCACGGGTGGGTGCTGCCGAAGACCTTCAGACACTAGGGATCATAGAAAATATTTCCAAGTAAAGACATAAGATTAACAAAAGCTAAAGAGTGCAGAGGGCGAGTGCAGCGCAGTCGGTAAAAGGTTCCGCTGTCTGCACGATCGTTCGGTGGTTCGGAGGTGACTTGACCCGCCGGCTAGCGATCGCGAGTCGCTAAATAGGCTATTGAAACGTTCGTAAACCTCAAACGTTTCTGGATTGAAGTGAACGTGGTGTGGCGCTTTCCGAAGCGGGTGAAGAGTCTGGTTGCAGTTAGGCGGTTTCGAACCATCGTGCGGTCACGTCGGAACCTTCCACCATCTGTGCTGCATCCGCCTCTAATATGACCTTATTGTCTCATATTTATCATCCTTAATAATAAAAATACGACGACAAACTTAGTTAGAAGAGTGCGTTCTCTTCATTGTGTTGCGCTGGTTAATTTAGGTTAAATAAAGTGTTACCCTTAATAAAATTTAGATATTCAACTTCACTCAACCTAAATTTTACTAATTTTTAGAGTTTGTGCAAACAATTTAGAGAGCATAAAACATGGGTTAAATAAACTTTTACGTCACGTTAGTTGAAGAAGTTTTAAGTTGGACATTCTACTGAAATAACTGAAATAAGAATATGATGATTGTACTTCTGTCACGTCTACAGCATCTGAATTCTGTTTCTAGCATTTAACTGGGATTAATCAAAGCAAATCTCTTTACTCTCCTACGTCTATTGTAATCCCTCACTGTTATGTAACAGTAGTTTTTAAAGATATTTTCTGAGAACGAAGTTAACAGAACCGGTAGGAGCTAAATTATTACGTGGGAAAAAATCAGGTACCTATATAGAAAGTCTGTAGGAGGAAAGCGAAATAGCGTGGGTGGTTGCTTCGATCTCCGGCCCTGGAATTGCATATGTCATGGCGACGTTGCGCGATATGCCCGTATCCGTATGTATGTCAAAGTATACATATGTCTGTATGTATGACGCTCGTCATACTTATTCCGTGTAGTGCACCATCGGCAACCGTGCCGGGCCCCTTTGTAACGATCGTGCAGGATATACCTCATTTCTGTGCATTACGCGATGTCGCAACATAGTTCGGGACTGAAGGGACATGACTAAAGAAGTGGGTTTTTGTTGCAGGGAAGAAGACCCATGTCTCAAGCTGATGACGCTTAAAACCAAGCAAAGAAGACTTTTTAAAGTATTAAACGGAGCATCCGTTGGGAGTTGATTATATCTCACATTAGGTTTTTTCGAGAAAAACACTGATCGTTTCACCAAAAAGGAAGGGACAAAATGGAGGACGTTCGGAGTTTGAGCGGAGAAGTTTCGTACGTGAGTTCCCGCTGCGAGACAGTGCATTTCTCTCAAAAACTAGAGAAATGACTATCTGTGCGATCACCGTAGGGAACTCAGACTCGATCATCCATCTTTTGCTTATCTGGACTGCTCGGATATCCTTCAAGTTCCCTTGGCAGCTTGACTGTGACATATCTGAAGATTCTCAGAAAGTGAAAGATTGTTTGCAGGAGAACTTTTGCTAATCGCAGTGGCTATCCCTGAAAACTGCAGCAAATTATACATCAGCGTTCTTTTTTATGTCAGGACGTCACAATACACTCTTTTTTCTATGTCTGCAAGGGCCTTCTTGGACATATTTTGATTTCCTGATGTAGCCTTATGGCTCCCATGTGTATACACTGGCACTTCCTGATGAGGTCAGCTTACTTCCGAAATTATTCCCTTCCAACTTAAGCAGCGTTTACAATTTAAAAAGAAAAGATTGGTCAGCGTAAACTGCAAACTACAACGTATTAGAAATTAATAAAATAGCGAATAAACGGCGACCGAATACATATCTCCTAATGGTTTGTCATTCATAGTTAAAATCCCCACCACTATTTTTTTATTCGGAAAAAAAGAATAGATATGTTGGACCCCCTCTTAGAAATTTATACTCCCTGCTGGAAAAGTCCAGATTTTCAGAGAACACTTCAACATTTCTACTCCAGATAAGGTCCTAAAATTCAAAGTTAAATGCTCTAATCCATATGACATGTTCTTCATTTTTCAGCTCCTGTGCTCTCAACTACAGCGGAATCACTCCGGTTCAATTCAGAATTCAACGTAAACACCACTCCATGGGCATTGAATCGAGCATATTTCTTCTTTCCTCGGCGGACATAAAGCTACTGTATCGTTACGAAGGCGACAACACGATTTTCGATTGCGAATAGTGAAAAAGCGCTAGACGGCGCACTACTCGAGAAAACGTTGTTGGGAACGAGACGATATTTTATGCAGAAAAAGCGGCGCGAGCAGCCAAAGAAGGATACGAATTTAATAACAATCGCATATATCATTCACGGACATATGCGGAAAAACAAGCACGTAGAGATGGGCAATAAAACTCTGAATCGACCCCTATAAAGAAATTCATTCACGGGACTTACGCTACGGAAGAAAGAAGCTGTGCAAATTGTCTCTGAAAAGTACGGAACGGCTTACGGTACATGGACGGACGCTGAGAAGGTTCGAGAAATTTCTCGGAAGACATATATGGAGAGATTACGTTAGAAGGAACTCATATATGTGGTACTGTAGTCCACGATTGGCGTCTCACTGGTCCCCGGGCACTAACGATGGCTGCCAACGAAGAGCTCTATTCCTCGAATCCCTAGCTGCGTAAGCACCAAAACACCGCGATGGCGATTTCTTGCGTTACGTTCGTTTACGGTGCAACATGCAGGCGCTAAATTAATATGAAAACATAGTCCATTGACGTTGAATACTCCATACCACGAAACTGATGCTGCTGGAATCTCTCCAAAAAAAATAAACAGTTAGGGATCTAAATCACTGTTATATTCACGATCATGCTGAATTCCTCCTGAAGATCCTAAAACATGGCATATGAGGATGTTCGTGTCGATCGCGTTTTCCTACGAGGCGCCTAAGAACGAGTCACGCATGCGAACGCAGCCGATTGATAGCCCCTTGGCCAAGCAAAACCATTTTCCCACAAAACACCTAACAACGTGTCATATATGCTGCACATATGCCCACATACGAAACGTTGTTAGGTGGTTTGTAGGAAAATTCGATCGACAACACCGCTCTTTCATTTCGCTGTTTCATGTCATGTTCTAGGATAGTATGGAGGAATTGAGCATGATCTCACTTACACCAGTGATTCAATCCCCTAACTCTATCACCCTATCTTGTCGTAGAAAGCTCCCAGCACCGTCAGTTTCAGGGTATCCTGCCTTTAAGTTAATAATTGACAACTAATACGTTGGGGAAATATGAATAAATCATCCTGACACTTCTTGGAAAATTACATAGACATGATAGGAGGGTTTGTTTGTTTCTTTTTAGTCAAAGTCTCGTCTTTCCAACACCACCTCCTTCAATACCTTCACTTACTTTTGGCACAAAGAATAGAAAGAAAACTATTCTCCATTTTTGACACACCCACTGTCAATTTCCTGAAAAGTTCATAGTTACGTAAGAGGTAAATGTTTTCGCTCTTTAAACAATTTGTTGCCATGTGAAGATAGGTAAAAACGAGAGGCGAAGGTTAATATGATAAGATGAATATAAACTTTCAAAAAATGTAATTTGTAAGTCAATATTTCAAATGTAAACGACTGTAACTTCGATCTTGATAAAAAAAAAAGAAAAACGACTGCACGTAATCAAATATTTGGAACTACTGAGAGTCAGAGAGAAAGACGAGCGAGTTTTCTCATGGAAGAAGAAGAAATGGTCTTTACGATGTACCTTATAACACCTTATAGTATACGTAGAATTTCTCGCATCTTCTTGCACAATTAACTAAAAATTGTGCAACTACTTTTAAAAATTAACTTCTGAGTTTCTAAGTCACATGAAATTTTTGGTCTAGCTTTGAGGGAATTTATTCCTCTTGAGAAAAAAACAATCGTCTAGTCGTCTAAGCCAGCAAATCCATGGAAGGTACCTGATGAAGATGATATGACAATGGAAATTCGGTGCGGCTTAGTTCTTTGTTAGCTTAGTTCTTCTTGAAATCGTTAGTTTTGGGACACCGACATTTAACAGAGGGATACTTAAAGGGATTACTCCACGAATCTGAGGTGGAACGGATTTCAGGTGGAGTATTCGTATACGGGATGGGAGGCTATGGGAAGGGGAATGATCATTTCTTTCTAGTTGCCGTAAAAAACGGCCCAGAAGATACGGCTTCATTCGTTCTGGCGCACTATTTTCTACAAGGAGTTCGATTGGAGCGCGCCAGCCTTGTGCGGCACCGCATCTTCCGGGCCGTTTTTTACGGCAATTAGGAAGAAATGAACGGAATCACCCCCTCTCCAATAGTCTCCCATCCCGTATAGGAATACTCCACCTAAAATCTGCACCACCTCTGTTTCGTGTGGTGATGCCTTTAAATCGGGAAAAAAATCCCAGTACCAATTACTGCAGCTGGGGAAATACTGAAGGGTGTAAGTTAGCGGAATCGACACCTGTGGGCGCCCATAGTACACGATATCATGACGGAGCCAATTTGGAAATTAGGCTCGAATCTTGGCCTACGAATCCAAAACGTTGGACGGAAAATCGCCGGAGGCATTTTGGATCCAAGCCAATTCCCTAGAATGAACAGCAAGAAAAAATGTCCTTTAGCAGCTCGCCAAAGCTGTTTTGGATGACTCTTCTGATCCGAATGAAACATTCGAATCATTCACTGATCAATGGATCAGCACTCAGTAATCAGCTTCTGCAATTCAGGGTGAGGATTTAGTGAAGTGGCTACCATATTGGTTGAAAAAGCAACCAACAACGTTTAGTTGTGGAGAGATTTGTATTGAATCGGCTATTTCAGGCTCTGAAGAAGGTGATCTGCCGATAAAATCAACTAGCAACCTCGTTTACAGCCCATAAAAAATCAATACGACATCTTACTATGTCGAGGTTCGTTGGAACTCAAAGATTTCAATTATTGCAACGTCTAAAAACGTAAGCAAGTTATCACTGAGGAATCAAATATATCCTTTATAAGACACCATTATTTTGATTAAACTGAAAGTATTTACCTCTACATAGCCCTACATGTTCGAATATGAAGAAACATGACAATATTTCGTTCTTATAGCCAATATGAAATGAGAAATAGATTTGATTAAACTTTTTTTATTATTCGCTTTATGTGTCTCCTCATTGGGAGGGGAAATTTCATCTGCTGCAAAACTCTTTCCAATGATACATATAGTTAGGGGACCGTAGTTCAAATCCAACACATTTGCCTCTGGGCAAATAAACACTATGAAACTTCTTTTTCCAACCGTTGGTATCCAATATTAGTTGGTTGATTTGCAGAGAAGACCTCGGCGCAGTGTGGGACCCAGCCGTTTGCTGGCTAAACATTTTCAGTGCTAGAACAAGTGGAAATATATTTCCTTCGCATGATGCGTTTATCCACAGGCAAATTTTTGTTGGTTGGCGATATATCCAACTCAGACTCATTTCTCTGCCTGAGCACTCCTATCCATTTGGATAAAAGATGAGGGATGAAGTGTCTGGCATTAATCAATCCGCTTGGGATGCACCACCACCCTCACTTCAATCAAGAGTCGTTTGAGCTGAGACAATGACCTAGGGGCTAATCGATGCGTCAAATTACTGCTTGTATCCGTACAGACAAGTGTGGTATCAGTTTGTCAACGGCGTAGTGATGAAAGGCTTGGTTGGCTCTAGGAGGGATTTGAACTTCCGGTAGATCGTACAGACAGCGTAACCTCTTACCGACAACGCTACACCCGCCCTCACAACGGATACTCCTCATGTTTTTGTAGTGCACAGTGAATGTGGGCCATAAATCACCTTAGTGGCGTAAATGAGGGAGGTGGATGAGTGAGTCTTCACATCCAGTACAGGATTCTACTATAGGGCGCAAATACTACACCAAACCAAAGTGGCAAAGAAAAGACTTAATATTCTTCCCTGGGCAAGATACACGTGACCGACACGTGGCATTGTTCCAGAAATATCTTTAATCCCTGAGAGCGGAGCGAAAAACTTTTTTCTCTGGGAAAAACTTAGTAGTTGACTTTTTTCTGGAACTTTCTCGAAACTGTACTTTCCTATAGAAACTAAAGTATCTCTAAATAAGTGGCAAAATATAATACTATACTGGAATATAGAGCATCATTATCCGTCATTTTTACGTTATCCACGGAAGACGATTCTAGATGAAGTTGCTTACAATGAAATTACGAGTATCTGCAGCAACTTTTCATATTTGGCTTGCTACTTAAAGGCTATCAAGTAATCATTCCAATAAATTTCTGTTTAGACAAATTGAAGATTATTTTATTTAATCTGAAAGTATTGAAGAGAATTTTCAGTATTGAAAAGTATTGAAAAGAAGAAATGAAAGAAGTAAGTAAAAGTAGTAAGTAAAAAGAGAAGTACTGAAAAGTGTTTAACTAATTATGCATGAGATTTTTCTTTGTAAAATTCCAACATTCATAATGATATACATGGAGGATGGCTGCTAGTTCTTAGCCAGGAATAGGTTGACTCCTTTTTTTCTTTTCAGAATTGCTGTCGTCAACGGAAACAACTTCATTGAAGAAACAAGATGTTTATCGGATGCTGGATGGCGTCATCAAACCGCCGCTGCACACGTACACAACCGCACTGGAGGCGACAATTGAAGAGAGTGAATGGAGAGAGCAATTTGAATTTATTACAAGTAAGAAGTAGGCCCAGTTTCAACTCATCACGTTGATCTATTCATGTGTATGCCACGTGACTGGTAACAGACACTGCAGAGAATAGACTGGTTGATCTATCGACTTGAATTATGGGAAAAAGACTCAGAAAAATTCGTGATTGATTTCTCTACTTTAAATAATAAGAAAAAGGCGCAAAAAGCTGATAATTGATGGAAAAGATTAAAACTAATACACCTCTACTATTTTTTACACAAGATAGTATTTCATTCGCATTATTTACGCTATTCATTATTTATTTTATACTTTCCTTGCTCCGATACGAAATAAGAGACACAAAGGTTCAACGGCAGTGTCTTGCACAAAAAGGTCTTTTGTTAAGTTCATATTTTCACTAATTTTAGATCTAAATTAAGATAATGTAATAATTAAAAAAGTAATTTTTCACTGCATCTCCATATAGCTAATTCCTACATTTCTATTTGGATTTTTTCTTGAAAAAACTTACTTCTTTTCACAAATTATCTGGTCCTCCAGCTTGAGCTAGGACATTCGCAGTAGAGCGCACTGTCTAACTGTTCTAATAAGTCAAAAATTTTCTAAACGAACTTCTAAGAAAAGAAAGAAAACAGAGGAAGAAATAATTTCAGCTGAAGGGCTGAAAACTATTTTTTCAAAGGAAATACGGAAAATCTTGGACTCATTATTTGATTACTGTGGTCGTAGTGGTGAAAGATATTTGTATGAAACCTTATGACTTGATATGCATGGAGTTCTCCAGAGCAGTCTACCGTAGGGTTTCACAGTGGTCAACCTGATCTGTGGATCGGTGATGAAAGGCTTGCGATGATGATTTTCTAGATGCCTTTAGAGAGAATTCCAACACACAGATTAGTGGCTATAAGCGCGTAGTCTCAGCTCTAGAATTAGGGACACTTCAAAGAGATATTTACACTGAAGACTCTAGGAATGGGCCGTCCGTCTCTGCATGGATAATCCAGGAAAGGAATTAACGGTTATTCGCAACATTTCAATTCACTCCAAATAACGTGGACAGGCTCGTACTTATATACTTCATTGTGAATCCACTGTTCATATGAAATATGCGTATTTTTCTCGGAATTATTGGGAGAGGGCGGGTGTGGTGTAGGGGTTAGAGGTTCCGCTTCCTGCACGATCGATCGGAGGTTCGAAGTCTGATACCAATTCATCGAACCCTGAGGGTATCAGACTTGTCTGGGAGGATAAAAACACTGAATTGACACATCGGCTAGTCACTGCAAGTCATGGTGAAGACCAGTAAGACGTTCGTGAACCTCGAACGATCCTAAATGGAAGTGAATGTGGTGGCGCATCGCAGGCGGATTGATTAACGCCAGAAACTTTATCCTTTTAAAAACATTTATTGGGAGAAATATCCGTTAATTTCCCTGAAGTGAATAGAATCGTGTACTATACATGCATGATGAAAACTTTCTTTGACGAAGGTTCTAGGAAAAAATCGAAAAGAATAAAACTTATTTTCAAAAAATTGGTAGCTCTGTTAGTGGGAAAAAATACAAAGAAAACATGTCCTTCAGAGAAAAGACGAAGGTCCTCAAAAAAAAATCGCAAAAAAAATGTATATGGTGGATTTTGAAAAGAAGATGAAAACATGGGGGAAGTTTGTTATAGGGCACTGCGTTAGGGTTATATCTCTAAATGGAAAAATAATAATAATATTCCAGTAATAAATAATTATATCATTTAAGAAACTCAAAACTGAAGGAAAATCAGGAAAAAGGACTTTCTGTAGTTTAGAAGAGTTATGAGTGCAATGTTAAAAAGAAAGAATAAAGGATCATGTTCATATAATATTGAATGGATCAGGTCAACTGATAAACATCAAGCAACTGTGAAAGTGCGTACTAATTTCTGGAACACTTCCTGGCACTACATAGGTCATCACCTGAAAGTTAGGAGTGTAGGACGATTTGCCACGGAACGAGTACATTCTCTAGTATTCTAATAAATAAAAGCTTATTGAGAGTATCAGCTGAATTAGGGAAAATGTTCACATTCCGAGTAGTGAACTTCTAGGTAAAATAAAGTATCAACCTTGGGAAGTGCTTGGGAAAAGTGACAAAGCCTATTTGAGATGAGCATATAGCGTGTACTGTTACGGTAACTGAGCAAAGAGAAAGAACAAAACGCAAAGTGACACCTCTATGTATCTTGTAGTGAAGCGTTAAACACGGAATTTATCACGGATAGCTTAACCTCAAACCATTTAAAGTCAGGCGCTTTCGCTGAAAACATACAAAAAAAATTCACGAGGAAATTTCCACGTTGAAGTGAAATTACCACTTTAACCAGTAAAAAAGCAAATAATCGTGCAATGTTGATTGCATTCACATTTCTGCGTTCTCTCCGATATTCTTGAGTAAAATTCTCCACCATGTTTTCTTTCTCGTTGCTTTCTGACACTTTAGTTTATTTTCTATTATTTCTTGTTGCTCTATCTCTTATTTATTTTCTTCAAAAAAGATATTTCATTCAAGAACACAGTCATCAAAATAGACTCGATTGCGTACGTCTTTATCGATTGGACATTTCTGACCTTCTTCACCTAGAACATAGACTTTTCTAGTTAGAAACTAAAAAACTTGATAACCGTGGGAGAAGACTTCCAAACGGGGCAACCAACTGCTATTTTAAACTTTTGGTGGTGAAGTGGATGTTTTTGTGATGGACCGCGGTACGAAAAGTGAAGTAGAATGAAAATGTGAGGGATGGAAAACGTCGAATAACAGCTTGTTCATACTCACTTTAATGGAGGGACGGCAATTGGGAGCACTTGAAGTTTTTCGCCACCCCTCAACCCCACTTTCATTAGCAACGATGATCCTCAAGAATGGAGCACTCCTTTTTTCTAAATGCTGCGGTCATATCAGTAAAAACTATGAGATCGTTATAATTTGGAGAATTTCTACAGTCGTTGGAACTACTCTATGAACCCATGAATATTATATAATTAAACTATATTATCAGAAAACATTACATAAATAGATATGACAATATCAAATAAAATAAATATAGAAACATCATAATTTATTGTCTTAATGTGTGTAACAGAATCATGACCTCCATGGACCTCAAAAATAAAAAAAATTACATACGAATAACAAAAATGACATTTAAACACCTTGCAAAACCGGCAAGTACCCTCTATCTCTGAACTCAAAAAAGGAACTATTGAGAATCGGGATGGACTAAGCACAGAAATGCTAGAATCTCTTCTTCTTTCTGAGATTCGTGGAATGACGAAAATTATCGGTTCAATTCGGATTGGGGAAAGAATACCTGATTTGTGAAGACATGCTGTCATTGTCATTCTTCTTCACAAAAAAAAACATAATGGAACTCAGGAAACAATGAGGAATGTAATGCACAATGTTTTGGAGCGGATCATCCTGCATCGACTAATCAAACATCGCGGAGAAACGACCTGAAGAGGAAAGCTTTCGCCATGGTTGATCGACGATTGAGGTGCTTATTGTGAGGAAAATGATCGAAGTGTGGCAGGAAATATTCGAGGCTTTCGCAGCTAGCTTTTCTAGACTTTGAAGCCGTTTTCGTTCTTCCCAACTCGCTTCGCGACGGTGGAATTCTAGGAAAATTCGTACGCTTAATCAACCACATAAATATAAGAACAACTGTTGTGATTCGAACACCCCTTCTTTTCAACTTTACCGTTGATGACATCATACTAAGAACTGTTGTATTGTCCCACCGATATATATATATATATATATATATATATATATATATATATATATATATATATATATATATATATATATATATAACACCATCAGCATGTCCCTTTTTCGATCTCGAGTACGCCGACGATCTAGCAATATTTGTTTGAAGCAGCGCGATGTAGTGTGCAATATTTGTTGACGTTGTATCGAAATTAGCTGTAACCTACGGACTTACCACGCAAGTGTAGGTAGATGTCTCGAGACCCTCAACGGGAATCTACTGAACTCGCGGATGAGGTCTGTTACTTGTGGTGTATGCTGAAAAACGATAGCAGCTAAGAGAGAGCTGAGAGAGATATTCAGCAATGATGCGCAGCCAATTCGGCATTCAACTCGTTGACCAAGTGTGCGTGGTCGACCATCACCGCCATAGGAGTCAAGGCTGCGAGTCTAACCATCCGGAATCCTCTCTATCATTGTGTGCGGATCGGAGACCGAGGCAGCACCGTCCCCAGCGATGACGGGAACCCTGACTGCATGAAGAAGAAAACGGCTCAGACGACTGGCTACTTTTGTCAACGGTGCGCCATAACGAAGAGCTTTGCTCGGAAGTGGATATGGGGTATGCAGGGTGTATGTATCCATGATATATGGGTGACACGTTGCAAGCATGGACATCTTGCCCAGCTTTCCGAAGTGGTCACAGAGAACCGAGTAAGCTTCTTTGTTCAAGTTTTGAAGAGATTGTCTTATCACCTCGTCCAATTTGTTTTGAGGATGCTCTCAAACTCAAACTGGAAGAGACCTCCTGATAATGAAACAAAGTTCTTGCAAAGATGCTGAAAGAAGATCGTGGGACACATGGCGTTGACAGACAGTTCAGTCGAGGCGTAACGCTTTCCAGATATTAAACTGCGACGGAGGGACAGATTTTGTACGAGCATTAGCTAAAGATCGTACGGAATAGGCTCGGATCTACTTTAGGACGAGACACCCCGGCGAAGATGTGGATAGCCTTGTTAGAGCGTAACATCCGGGAACGAACGTAAATGGTAGATGCTTTAAACGATTATAATCCAGTAGGGTTAACTAAGAAAAACAGTAACATGTAAAATTTCACTAGGCTTAGACACTAAACAGCAGACAGGTTAGCGTTAACCAGGAAGCCAGGTATAGTACGTGGGTGATGAGTGAATCCAAGCGTTAAGATTGTTTTGAGTAATAGTAGTCAATTCGTAGGAGTATTCACTATCTTTTGTCGAGCTTCAGGAAGCCTTATTCGCCGCAATTTGCTATACCAGGAATTGTATGAAGCAGGATTAGAACGTAGGGTAATCGGATAGTAACCAAAACGCAAACAGGGACAATTGTGACGCATACTTAGGTAGAAAATTATTAATTATGATGACAATTTGGGTATCCATGGAAGGTTGAAATCCTTGAAGAAAACTTGCAAGCAAAGTACAAAGCTTACAAGTACTGTCAGAGTTGAAATAAAATCTGAAGAAACAGGCAAAATTATCGGCAAAGAAACACGTATTCTCAAAATGCGGAACGCTCAGACGAGAGCGAAGAGTAAGCAAAACTGAGCGGTAACGTCAACTTCGAGATGATGTCAAAGTAATGAAAAGGACAGATCCTGAGAGTACATCCGTAGTTGTTCACTTCGCGTCAAGTGCAGACCTATTATCACGCTTAAATTCTGTATCCTTCTTCTGCAATTAATGACTTTCATCGCGTTCAGCAAAGCCTGTCCTTTTTTTTGTTAGTCAGAAATTCTACGCTCAAATGAAAAATGAATAAATTTCACATTTCAGAGTCTGGATGCTGTGAGTTACGCTTCACTGAGGAAGCTACCGGGACTCACTCAGTTTTTTTTGCACATTCATGCCCGTTTTCTCAGTTCACTTGCTGGTCTTCCGTAGATTATTCGCTTTTATTTTAAAGACGGTCTACCGAAAAATTGATGGTACGTATTAGGATCTATCCAATAATTAGTTATAAGCAGCGGTGTGATTCATAAACACGAGCGTGTTCGGGCTCGACTGTCCCTGCTACTAGTCCAGAAAACAGCGTGTGAAACCTTCTACGATGCAACTTGTTACGCGATAGAACGCGGGCAATTTCGCCGTCGTCCAAAGTTCTGAATTCAACTAAAGTATTAACTCAGATAATGAGCAGAAGCTGTCCCCACCTGCAGACGGGTTACGAATTGCCATCGTTCTTTCATCCGTAGTAAGTTGCATTGTTGGTGGGACATGTCCGCAACGAAGGCTGTCTCACACTCCTCCTTTTGGATTACTGGGAGAAGGTAGAATTAAGCATGATCACGCTTATATTACTCGAGCTCACCATCCGCGTTCCTATCTACTCCTGAAGGGATCACAACATCGCCAGGCTCGTGATGTGCTGTCTTTCATTTTAGTTACACTCGTAACCAACGAAAGATCAAGAAACCAGTTTTGAAGCAGAATTGAATAAAGAAAAGGATTAAAAGAATTAAACACTCTGGGTCGGCTTCGTTTGTTTGGCATGGAGATTGAAGTGAACTGAACATTGTTGAGGGCTATTAAATCCAAAGAAAACCACAACTTCTGGAAAGAAATCTAATGAACGAGTGCTACAAAGTTTGCGCAGTTGCACTCGGATTCCACATTGTTAAAAAAAAGATATCGTCCTTGATTGGAGGAGTTCTAGCGTTCGGTGTCAACAAACAGTGTTGACACCGAACGCTAGAACTTTCTGGAATTTGTTACAAATCCTCAGTTTATATGGGAGAAATATGAAGAGACTTATGAATATGAAGAGAGAATATAATTATCTGGGCAGAGGCACTGACTCAAATGTTTACTTTGAACTCCACTGTTATTCCTAAAAATCTCTAAAAACCGTAAAATCAGTCGCATGATAAGCAGAAAATTCATAGCATTGAAAATCTGGGAGTATTTACTCGATCGGAATGGTAGTAGGAAAAATCTGGCAACTTTGAATAAAATATTTTCAATCAATTAGTATTCTGAGCAAGTTGTTTGCGCGAATAAAGTTGTTGTGCACGTTCGAACAACAAACGAAGGAAATATCTTATTTACTCGCATGTGTGTGAACAAAGGAAAATAGTAATTTGCTTGCTGCACATCGTATGGAACAGGCGAATAATATCGTCCTATTCTTTCAAGTCAACTTTACTAATTTCACTTTCCGCGCGAATCTTCTCATTTCAAAAATGGTCTTTTTTTTGGGCCAAGTAAGTCTAGTGGAAAAAGTCTAAATAACTGCGAAATTGAAAGCGAACTCAATCCTTCTATTTCACAAAAATATTTCGAATCACAGAAATATTCCAAATGATGTTCTTGTCCCCTCTTTTCATTTTAAAGAGACATCTTTGAACTTTTTTGAACATCTTTGAACGGTGCTTTTAGAGTAATATTCAAAATCCTGAAAATAGAAAGTTTTTACTAATACCCGCAGAATAGTTTCCGAAATGCAAGCACGACGTGGAAAACGTGATGTCATCAGGGATTTGCTTTGCGTTATCGTAAAGCCGCGCCGACGTCAGGAAAGCCATCGAAATCCACGTAGCTCCTCCACTTTTATGAAGCTTTTATATATTTTTACTTTTATCGCGGAGTTCTTAGCAGCAGAATCACCTAACTCAACAAAAGTCGGAGCAGCTCATCAAAAATTGGCAAAAAAAAAAGTCAGAAAAGACAGATATACCTGAGTGGTGCAGATGTTCGGTCCGAAAATCGCGTGATCGGGATATTTTTGAGGGTTCGAATGTTGTTTTCGCCAGCAGCGTATAAGCTCATGAAACTTCTCGCTTATTTACGCCAATATATAGCAACTAATGAAACGATCATAATAATTGTAATGAGGAAGTGTGGCGTAGGAGCTGGGAAAACTCCCGAGTATCCTCGGTTTTTCTCACCGAAGTTTAAACAGGTATGACGTGATTCCAAACATTTCAAGGGAATTTCGAGAAACTTGCTGAAACACCACTGAAAATCTTCGAGAAGGTAGCGTCAGGGCAAAATGAAGTTTGAGAATCTTTGAGAATCAAGAATTTGATGAAAATGAGGAAATATGTAGATATTTCTCGAATTTTCGAGTAATATCCACTCCTTGGCTGATTTGAAATGATTTGAGATCGGAGAAGACCTAGTTTGACCGTAAAAAAGTGAGCAAAGTAGCAGGTTTATACAACTTCTGTTCTGTCGCGTTAAATACTTAGTTATCCACAATATCAACGTTGGATCAAATTGCATCTGACCATTTGGCCGACCGTCTAGTCTAGACGATTTCCAAACAAAGAAAAAGGAAGAAAGAATTTCCTAGCAAAAAACGAGCTTAACGCCACTCTAATCTCACATTTGTTTGAAGCCAGTGGCATTTAGCGATTATGGGAATTCAATATTTCTTTTTCATTCACAATGACTTGCGAAAAAAGTTTGAGAGATAAAATTTCCAACGATATGGCCAAACGACAACGAATGTAAGCACCTTCTTTTTTCGCTGCAGTCATGCGTGACCAAATATCACGATATTCATTTTATAGTATATGTATGCACGAAAACAGCATTTCTTCAGAAAATACTCTTCAGGAAAAAAAAATCAACCTTTTCACTTCGAAAAAATTCAAGCAAGAATCAATTGTTGCTGAGGATTATCTACTGTTTTACATACTATTTTGCTTTTATTATTTTACTACTATTTTATAGTAAAATAGCCTTCCATATTAAAAGGGCAGCTGTCGGTGAAGCAACCCTTCCAATTTTGGAAGGAACACTTCAAGACCTTGCTGAACCTGCTAGTACCGTCTGCTAATGAACTTGAACAGGTTCATAAATCGACATATGCGGCTAACGAGGAGGCACCGACCGAGTCGGAGGTCCTGGTCTGTATTCAAAAAATGAAGAATGGAAAATCTGGTGGAGACGACGGGATTAGCGCAGAAATGCCAAAATATCTTCCTCCGTCTGGGATTCGTGAGATGACAAGGATCATTCGTTCAATATGGATAGACGAAAGGATACCTGATTCGTGGAGACACGCTATCATAATTCCCCTCCACAAGAAGTTATCCGTCACCGCAGGAGTTATCGAGGAACCTCTTTGCTGCACGTTATGTACAAGGTATTGGAGCGCATTATCCTGGACCGACTCATTAAACATCGCGAAGAAACAACGCGCAAAGAGCAAGCTGGCTTTCGTTCTGGCTACGATTGACCAGGCGTTCATCGTCAGGAGAGTGATCGAAATCTGGCAGCGGTATTCGAAGCCAATGCAACTAGCGTTTCTGGACTTTGAAGCCGCGTTCGACTCTCCTCACTGAGGCCGTCTTCTCGACGCGTTCCGCGCCGATGGAGTACCAAGAAAGTTCGTTCGCTTGCTTGATGACATGAATCAACAAACAACTGCTGCAGTTCGAACATCAGCCGGATGTACAACACCGTTTGAAGTGGTAACTGGAGTAAGGCAAGGGGCAGTGACAGGACCTTTCCTGTTCAATTTCGCAATCGACGATATTATGCGAAGAACAGTCGACCAGTGTCCTGCCGACATTGTCTCACCATCAGGGTGCCCCTTGACTGACCTCGAGTACGCCGACGATGTTGTTATATTCGCGGAAAGCAGTACGAAACTTCAGCATGTTGTCAACCTTGTATCGAAGCTGGCTGCAGCCTATGGACTACGCCTACGCCCTGATAAATGCAAGCAGATGTGGATCTCTTCGAGACCTCGAACGGGAATCAGGGTGGACGGACGACCGATAGAACTCGTCGATGAGTTCTGTTACCTAAGCTGTACGCTGAAGAACAATGGCAGCTATGAAAGAAATGTTCAGTAAAGATGCGCTAAGGCCACTTCTGCATTTAACTCCTTAACGAAATGCCTGTGTTCGACCCCCATCACCAAAGAAGTCTAGTTGCAAGTCTACTTATCTGCAATTCGCCATATTATGACGTACGGATCGGAGACTTGGGCATCTCCATCTGCTGTGATGGAGAGGCTTGATTACGCGGAAGGGGATCTGCTTAGACTGTTGCTTGGGTACTTTTGACCTAGGGTTTGCCACAATGAAGATCCTTACGCAGAAGTTGATGTGGTATAGCGGCGGATGACACGTGGAAGACACCAACATCTTGCACCGCCATCGAATGTGGCTAAAGTAAATCGTCTTCGCTTCTTTGGTCATATATTAAAGAGACCGGCAGATCGCCTTGTTCAACGAGTTCTGAGGAGTTCGTCGGGTTCGAGCTGGAAGAAGTCACCTGGCCGAAAACGAAAGTTCTGGATTGAGGTGGTGAAAGAGGACCTGAGGACACTCGGCGTGGATAGGCAGTTCAGGCGAGACGTAAGGTTTCGCAGAATATGGAATAGCGACGAATGCATTGATTTTGTGCAAGCTCTCGCAGAAGATCGAGAAGGTTGGGCAGGGCTGCGTTCAAGGACGGCACACCTCGGCGGTGGATGTGGGTAATCGCGTCAGGCGATGACATCAGCCCGCCGATTAAGTCAAGTAAGTCACTACTTCCATCTCAATTGTTCAAATGAGAAAAATCAAAACTGTTCACTCACCACACGAATACGTTTATAAAAAGGCCAAGTTCACTTCACATACTACTTGTTACTATTATTACTATTTATTTGGATTAACTTAACGAAAATACGGGGGAAAATGACTAAGACTTTTGGGCTCTGGTCCTCATCAACGAAGAGACGTCCTTCCAGGTGATAAGCCAGAGATCGGAAAAATCGGTAATCGGAATGGCAATGTCCGGACTGTATGGTGCATTGGAGGGGATGGTCCAACTGAGATTGCCCAACTTGATCTGACTTAACTTCGTGTCATGTGGGCGCGAGATTTCATTTTAAGATGAAGACCTACCTCTGTGTCACTCTGAGTTTTGCAGCCACCCGGTCCTACTGCTCGCAACACTTCTCCGCATTGATAGTGGAACCATGCTGCAGCAGCTTCCAAAGAACTCCAAGGTCTCCCTAGACATTTCACCGGCAACAAATCATGATTTTCTTGGACTCTGCTCGAAGCGTTGGAACCCTCCTTACGACATGGAGGAAGAACACCGCCGAAGCAGTCGTCAAGAGGGAGCTTTAGTAAGAAAACATGTGGCAGTAGGAAAAAATAAAAGTATTGGCCTAACAGGTTAAGTAAGTAAATTCTTAGAGCAAAATTTCTAAATGTAAAAAAAAAAACTTAGTTGCCAGCATAATAGTTTTAAAATCGTATAATTAAATCAATTTATTTAAGGTGTAGTGAGCTCGGTTTTTACTTCTGTACCGCACACCTGTGGACGTTTCAAACAAATAAATGGATAAATGTTGTCCACGAACAGCACACACATAGAGCAGAGAATCTCATAAAGATCAACTCATGCGCAAGAGTGTTTGTGTCACTTGACAACACCTATTACTCTGCAGTGATTATGTCCTGGTTAAAAGAAGGAAAAGAACGAAAGAAACACATGTGAAATATAGATTCAGAGGAAAACTCGAACAATCAACGGAAGTGCATGAAAGGCAGTTGCATGTGGCGAAAAGTTGAAAGTTGTTCAAAGAAATCTTTCTAAAAAATCTCGGTTAGTGGTTAGTGTATATGAGAACTCTTCCTGAGGAAAATATTCTTGAGGTCTGCTTATTCAGCAGCATACATCTTCTAGATAAATTTTGAGCCCATCTGCTTCAAGTTCTCCCTCTCTGACTAGAAGAAAAAATAATATGATTATTGAATGTTATCTTTGTTACACCTCATATTATCCTGATGTGGTGTAGCGGTTAGAGGTTCTGCTTCCTGCACGATCGAACGGAGGTTCAAACCCGCCCTAGTGCTCACCAAGCCCTTCATCTCTCTGTGGTCGATAAATTGGTACCGAACTTGTCTGGGAGGATAAAAACGCTGAATTGACGCATCAGCTAGCCACCGCAAGTCATTGTATAGGCAAGACAAACGTTAGTAAACGCCAAAGTATTCTGAATTGCCGTCGAACACATCCCAGTCGAACTAACTCCGCACACTTCATTCTTTCCTACCTCTAAACCCTGTTTCTTTTTTCTCACATGACCGGTTGTTTATTTGTATTATTTATTGCTATTAAACTAAGTAAATAACTATAGCAGGAAGTAAAAAGGGATTGATCAAAGAAGTGCGCCTATGATTTAATCCAATATTATCAAAAATAACCAAATATTCAAAATTATCACCAAAAAATATTACTTTCCAAGTGGTGCGATAGGGGTCACAGAAACTGATTGAAGGGAAGTGTGGAGGGATCGAGTTCGCGCCGACTACGCATGTTGCGCGCGGAAATCTGATAAGCAAATACTATTTATTCGTAACGAATACGCTTACATCTAATACATATTTCATTTGTGTTTGGCCACATGGTGTGATATCCGGCGAAACAGCACACCAATCCACGTTAATGCTATGGGGGTTGAAGCCGAAACTCAACGAATTATTCACTGTTATGAAGTTGGTCGCAGCAAAAGAAGGAATGAAAGAAAAACTGGGAGGAAAACGGAATGACCAAACACGTGACTGCTCAAGAAATCAGCTCAAGATCCTTCGTACGTTTAATCGTTCAGATCAAAATTGATTCTTTTAGACTATGAGAAAGTGGCTATGGGGACGCTAAGGCCCCAAGTGAAAATTGCACCCAAATGAGGATTAAAATCAAAAAATCTAAAACCCATACGAAGAGCACCAATTGAGGAGCAGCCCCAAGCAGTCCATAGTTTGAGAGCTAGCAACAAAGTCAGAGTGATGAAATCACGGTCAGCTTTCCCTGGTTTTTTTCTCTTTTTCTCTTCTCTTCACATTTGCTTTTTTCTTCGTGCGCTTTCAAAAGGCTCAAGGAAAGAGTAGACTAATATTAGATTACCCTGTAAGTTGCTTTCCATGCCCGCCTGGATTTTCGGTCTACTATCGTCTGATTTTCGTACAAAGAAAAAATCAACTATCCACTCAATCATTAGGCGATGATCAACGATGATTTTAGTGATCACAGTATTGACCAAAACTTTGTGGTTGAATGAGAAATAGAAATGTCTCAGAAAAGGTCAAAACAAACGTATAAAACAATTTGATAGTTCGACAATCCAAAAATCAACTCAAAAAGTCCGCCTCAGTTCGTACTGATCGTATGTGAGCAGAGAATGTTGAGTTTTACTTCTCCTTTTCTCTCCCTCTTTCTTTCTTCTCTCTTTTCTTGCTTCCTTCTCCCTTCCCTTTTGAATTATAGAAAGTTATGTAGAAAAGAGAAAAGCTTTGCGGTTTTTTTAAATAAAAAAACTCTTATCAAAGAACAATTGGACTTCAGTATGAGATAGACGTGATGAGTTGTCCTTAATGGTTGTAATGAACGTATGTATGGTCAAATATCGCTCGCTGTTGAGTAAAAAAAATACAAAAATACCAGGAAATGTGGAAACGAACACATGGGTCAACCTCACAGTTGAAGAATTGATAAATGATCCATAGAAGGTTAGTCTTTGTTCGCATCTAAACTGACAATCAGAAAGTTATGTGGCCTTCGTAATAGAAATCCTGCTGTTTGAAAATAAAATGATAATATTAGATAAAGTTGTGAATCCACCACTATGTAAGAGTGTATTTCCTATTCGGATATGCGTGTAGGTGCAGATGCCTCAAATTAAATGGCTGAATTGGGCATAACGCGGTGATCATCGCTGTATTTGCTACAAGAAAAAAGAATGCCCTTATCGAAAATTGTTTCAAAATTTTTAGTTCTTACTTTCCTTGCCGACATAAACGAACAAAAATATTAAAGGCAAAGACTAAAAATTATGTAAATAAAGAGTAGAAAATAAAACAAAAATTAAACAACTTAAATACCTATGTAAGTGGATTGATGAACCAATGAGTATATGTTCTATAAAAGAGTGTCAAAATTATTATCACCATTATTACTGTTATTATTGAAGGACAATTATTATTATTGGGCATAGAAAGGGTGTTCACAATATTAGACATTAGAATTTCGCAACACGTGGGTGCGATACGAGGTGTGGCAGAATCCTTAATGACTAAATAGAACAGAATTAAATTGTTGGCGATTAATTTTTCCCGACCCTAACGAAATTTTCGCATGCATTTTTGAAAATTTATCTGGAAATGACAAAAATGGTCTTTCATCAAAGTCTACAGTACCCAAAATTTTAATGGACTTGTTTAATTTTGGCACAAGGCTGGCGCGCTCCAGTCGAACTCCCTGTAGAAAATAGTGCGCGATTATGCCTGAAGCCGTATCTTCCGGGCCGTTTTTACGGCAATTAGGAAGAAATGAACGGAATTACCCCCTCTCCATAGTCTCCCATCCCGTATACGAATACTCCACCTGAAATCCGTACCACCTCAGATTCGTGGGGTGATGCCTTTAAGGAGATCGCTGCGTTTCAGAAGAAATTGAACTTATCCGTTCATGTTTTTGAATTTTGAGGCTTTAGACTGAAATAGATTCGTACCAGCATAGAGTGAGGGTGCTTTGGCAAAACTTCGAAAAGTATTACTTTTCAAAATCCTGGAGGAAAATTCACCTCCTGGACATAACATCCACCCTAAATAGGGATATTTTAGTGCCGAGCAATTGCTGTGAAATGACTAAACGGCGACCGTTATGGCGGTTATGGTGGTGGATGGCTCAATTTTTTGACGACAAACAATTTTTCCCCAGCAAACCTTGCACAGTAGGCGAAAATATGAATTTACATAAAATTAGGTTAATCCAGAAGAAATGTGAATTTCTGTAAATGTGAAGTTTCGACACTACTTCATAGCAAAGAGGTAAAAATATTCTACGAAGTGTTATACATTATTTGAAACTTTATTTTATCCTTTTTCTGAATACTTTGACCAAATCTAATTCAAGGCGCCTCCTCCAAAAAAAATTTCAAAAATAAATTGAAATAACAAATAACTAGGAAAGTAAAAAATAATTACTAAAAAAGTAAAAAAAAAAGATTGTTCAAATTCGGATGTCCAAACAGAATTTTCGTCAAATCTACTTCCACGAGTTTGAGCTGCCGCAAAAATCGCTTGAAACATCAGCACAGTTAATAGAAACCATAAACGTAGGTGATGGAATTGCGAATGAATAAAACCTTTTTGATTCTTCTCAATTAAAAGCACCTGAGATGCGAAAGAACCTAAAAGTAAGAAAGAGAGTATGGATGTTGCTACTCCAACAGGGTAGGAGGACTAATAAGAGGGAATGAGAGACTCAAATCCTCTTGGACGCTGACGTCGTGTGACTCAACGCTTCGCACAAACTAAGAGATTATGCTAGCTTCGTCTCTTCGGTAAGTTCCTACGAGAGCACGGGTCTCCTAATTGAAGTCCGAATTGCACTTTGTATAAAAAAATTCGAAGCAAACGATGGATTGAAGACCTGGAAAATACACGGTTCGAAGAAGTAATTTAAAACTTTAACTGGATTCGACGAACTTGAATTGAAGTTAGGCTGTGGCTGATACTCAAAGAACATCTTTAGCACTTTGAACTTGTTCGAGAACTGTTTGAATTTATAAATTAACTACGTTATTGTTCATAAATTGTTGTAGTTTATAAATTAACTATTAATTTATGTTAAATTCAGAAAGCTCGACAAAACGTGACGCACAACTACCATACGTAAAGAAAGCTTATCCCCAGCCTTTCAACCTCACGATCTCCCCATAAAGAAGGATAAAAAAGTCTGGAATAAAAAAAGAGATTATATGAGTTTTAGATGCGCCAATGCGTTCACTTCAATTTGGAATCGTTTAAGGTTTAAGGTTTTGCGTGTCACTAGCCTGTACAAAGACTTGCAGGGCTACCTGATGGCTTAAACCACTGTTTTTGTCCTCCCAGACGAGTCTGGTACCAATTTATCAATCCCAAAGGGATGAAAGGTTTTATTGGCACTACAGCGGATTCAAACCTCCAGTCTCAGAACCAAAGCGGAACCTCCTACCGACTACGCAACACACGCCCTATGTTAGACCTTCCGATGATAGATCGAAATTAGATCATATTCAAAATCCAACTGTGCTTGACACCCATTTGGTCAAAGAGATATGCGGATTCGATAGGAAAAAAATTACTGTAGTGGAATATTGTTAAAGGCAGGGTATGGCGAAATTGACCTTGTTTGGATTTCTCACTACGAAAAGATAGGGCTGTGATGTAGATCAAGAGTAAAGGCGTGATTAAAGGCATCACCCCACGAATCTGAGGTGGTGCAGATTTCAGGTGGAGTATTCGTATACAGGAGGGGAGACTACGGAGAGGGGGTGATTCCGTCCATTTCTTCCTAATTGCCGTAAAAAACGGCCCGGAAGATACGGCTTCATTCGTTTTGGCGCACCATTTTGTACAAGAGGTTCGATTGGAGCGCGCCAGTCTTGTGCGGCGCCGCATATTCTGGGCCGTTTTTTACGGCAATTAGCAAGAAATGAACGGAATCACCTCCCTCTCCGTAGTCTCCCATCTCGTATACGAATACTCCACCTGAAATCTGCACCACCTCAGATTCGTGGGGTGATGCCTTTAAGTTTGGCGCTCTCTAAGTAATGCAGGAAAAAACGTGAGAAACCACTTTGTGTCCAGTCCTTACAACGATGCATCTTATTACGCGATAAAACGGACGCAACGACCCCGTCGTCGAACGTCTGCAATCCACCTGATGGCTCAAACAAATATAACCAGTGAATAAATACAAATAAATGTAAATATAAACAGTGGTAATTCAACTAAGGAACAGAACATTTCCCAGCTGAACAGTTATAGATGCGTTACGGATTACCCTCGCTCCTTTACCCGCAACAAATTGCATCGTCGGAAAGACAGAGATCACCTAAAACTGTATTCACACGTTTGAGGGACACGCCGATGATCACAAGCTCTACACCCCTGCTCCTCCAGCAACAATACAGCATTCGTAGGGAACATTTGTCCGGCCCACCGTTATAGATAGTAAATTATACAATGATTGCGCTGGATTCACCGGCTCTACAATATTTACTTTAGGAATTGGCTGATAAGGAATGTCAAGTTTGCTCGATAATGAATCGCGCAATTAGTTCCAATTCCATAAGCATTAGCGAGGCTCAGTGGTACTTATTGATTTTCCTTCTGATTAGTTCCTCAATCGTAGGCTAAAATTTGGGAGTTAAAAGAAAGAAAACTATGTCATGAGCTCTTGTTCAATATCAGCATGTGAGCCAGAGCCTCATACAAAGAGAAAGTCACAGTTCTACTGCTAAAGACTAACAATCAGCTTGACTTTGAAATCGAGGAAATGCACTATGAAAATCGTGGACAACGAGGAAATTGCAATTGGATTTAATTTCTTCTCTCTGTAATTAAAAAAAAATTGTAGCAAAACGCTTTGCTTTTTTGGCGTACGGAATGTGAGAGTAGTTCTCTGAGAGAATCGTATTGGTAGCATCTTTCTTTTGTGCTCAGAAAAAAATAGGAAAAAGGGAAAATCGACGATGGAAGTAATGAATGAGATGGATGGAAAAAAATGGACAAGCGAACGAAGTAAGTAGGATTCTAGAAGCTGGCGAATTACTATAGCTAGTGTCTCCTACCAATTTTCTGATTCGTATACGCCTTCCTCATGATATTTATTCGGAATGAATGAGCAAATTCTGGTTTCAAAAGAATTCGCTGTTTATTTTTAATTTTACTGTTTTGTTTATCAAGTGAAATTAAATGAAGCAACCATCCCTATCAGCAGAAATACAGAGTCCGCGGAAAAATCCACTTTTTCCGATGCAACTGCAGAATCTGTGCTGACGTTAGCATGATATCCGTGAAACAGCTTGGACCACACACACAGCACAGACACACGCACATACGAAGACATTAATAAACAATAAAACAACACTAAGCCGTACAGATAAGGCGGCGAAGGTTCTTCAGGATTTTCTTCACCGATGTCCTGCTTTCTTTTACAACTATTTTCGAGCGAAAGCTCCAGTATCAGCAGTAGTTAACAACGGTTTTTTCTATCCGATTGCACTTGAGCTTCTGATAGCGTTGACAAGGTACAAGGCAGCAACAGCCGCTTTTGCCATACAGTAGTTGTTTTATTGTGCCTGTTATCGCTGTTATTCTGTGCCGTTTACAAATTCCCCTTCTCTTCCTCCACTTCCCTTTTTCATTTTTCTTCCAAATTTCGTTCTTCCAAACGATTTTTTCAAAATCCATGCTTGTTGCCGGATCAGAACGAAAATTCCCGACAACAGTAACAGCAGCGAGAAGCTGAGAATCGGTAACAAGACGTAAAATATTTTGCAGTTTTAAGATATTACCATATATTTCATATCTTTGATTCGGTCGAACAGTTATTCAATTTTTTACTGTTCATGGTCTTCTTTTTTGCAATAATTATTTACTTCTTATAATATTTATAAGCAAAATAAACAACTAAATGATTATTCGAGGAGAAAGGAGCAGGATTTAGAAGTAGGAAAGGATAAATTTCGCCGCGTTGAATCACCTGGAATGCACCTGCGCATTCGAATTCAATTCACTGAAGTTTATGAACGCATATGTAACCTTGAAATGACTTGCAAGAGCTAGCTGTTCTGCTATATCAGTGCTTTTATCCTTCCAGAAATGTCCTGTGCCAATATATCAACTTCGAAGGAAAGAAAAACTTGGTTGGCTCTAGCGCGGTTTCGAGCCATCGTCTGTGCAGTTGCACCCGACAATCATACTAACTGCCCTCGCCCGAAGTAGACTTTTTTAATCCGCAAAATAGAGATCCACGAGGTTATTCCCCCGTTGAAAATTGAAATCTGAGGAAAAATACTAATTCTCGATTTTTCTGTGCGTGTATTAATCTCGTTTATCTCAGCGGCAGTTGTTCAAGAAGTTAGGCTTGAGTTCTTAAAATAGAACTTCTTGCCTTTGTCGATAAAAACTATTACTTCCATCTACAATGATGTCATTATAAATTATTATATTTGCGATTCATTATAAAACTTGGTCCAGTTTCAATGAAAAACATTGATAAATTGAACAAAGTTAACATAAACGGCGGTAGATTTCCAGGGTTAAACAAAGCAATGACGAAAGACAAGAAAAAGCTAGCGTGGATATCCTTCAGGAGAACCACGACCAACCTCTAAGCACTTATTCATTTGTAATAAATGACCCTCTAACAAAATTCTCTTCACTTTAGTGCTGTCTACACAGACGGTGAACCGAATTCCCCTCTTGAATGTCTTATCATTTTCCGCCAACTTTTACGATTCCGTCCCTGCTCTGGCTCGGCTCGTCGTGGCTCGGCCGATGAAACTTCGAGTTCCTCTATGTACATTTAGTCTCGTGAAGTTCATCAGTTTTTCTTCTTGGAATAACGGTGTATGAACATGAATAAATAATCGACAAATCAAACCAACCACTTTATCGAGATAACACAGTTTTTGTTTTTATAAATTTTATTAAACTAAACTTTCATTTAAATTATACATAAATTTCACTTCAACGGCTCAGAAAATAGCCCTTGCAATTTTTTTCTTCGAAAAAAATATCAATAAAAGTAATAGAAGTAGGATTTTTTGTTATGTTGTATTTTTTGTGGGAGAAAATGTGCCGAATATAACCTCACAGAGGACAGAAATCCATTCACCCGCCCTGTATATGTACACGGATTCCTTTTTTCGCTTTTTTCCGTAGCATCATTTCACGCACTTCACGCTGCCATTTGTCAGTGATCACCCGCTGCGCTTTATCGCCTTCGAAGCAAACTCTAAGGCATTTTTATTTGAGGACGTCCTATACGCTTTACGACGCATGTGACATTTATGCGTTGCGTGTGTCCTCAGATTTGATTAAGAAAACTAGAGCAAAATGTTGCGATTTCATACTGCCCTACGTAGTCCATTCGATTCGAGATTCGAATGAAATCGAATGGATATTTGCGTGGACGACGAGAAAACGTGAATTTCGTTCTGATTCGAACATAATTTTTGCTTGTTTTTTTTCATTGCTCACCACTTTTGTACTTGAATATAAAATTGAAATTGAATAAATACATAGGAATAGTAGTTAACAAGGATCTCCATCACAAAATAAACTCTACACTATTTGGATTTCCGCTTCAAATCTTCCTTGCAGAACAAAACATGGGCGGTTTAGCCAAATTGTCAATTATCTACTTGAACATCTATCTTTAATTACATTTTCATTGTTATTTATATCATTATTTTGCTTACATATATTATATTAGTGTGTTTATATTTACATTACTATAATATTATTTATTATGTTATTATTCATTATATTGTTATTATATTATTATCATTATTACTATCTTATTTAAATTATTTCTAATTTTATGTTTACCACACGTTAAAAATTATTTCTGATATTTTTATTTCGAATTTCTCACCTTTTATTGTTCATAAGAATTTCAATTCCTACTTTTTTCCATATTTTTCCTACAATAATGTTCACTGTTAGATATGAACATGGTATCTTAGAAGACTTGAAAGATTTCCCATTCATTCAAAAGATCTTAGAGAATTTCAAAAAAAAGAGATTTGCCTGTATGAGTCCAATTTTTCCTAACCTAATCGAAATATAATTATTTAAATTATTTCTAATTTTATGTTTACCACTGTTAAAAATTATTTATAATTAATTTGTAATTAAGAGTTATAATTATTTATTATAACTCTTAACTATTCTCTTGTAATGTGATTACACAGCGACTAACTTAGAAATCCAAGGTTTTTTTAGGAAAAAAATTCCATATGCTCTTTACTTTTTCTCTAATTTTCAATGAGAGGAAAATCTTTGAAAAACTCATTGAAATCTTCCTCCTGTCTGCAGTGTACCGTATCGCGGTCCTCAGGTGGGCGGCGTCTCGAATATGCGGAATTGTTTGCCTTGTATGAAACGGCCGAGACTTTGTGCTACACTTTGTGCTCGATAAGCACCGGCACAAAACTCGTTTGTAAATCACCCAATTATCGATCGATATATTGATTTGTGGGTAATTTTGCCGAGATTTCGCACTAGATCCACATTATCTTTCCTCAATCGTTACGCGATGTTTACTAATCATATAACATCTACAAATGTCGAACACCGAACATCCTCTCGTCACGACTTTTCCAGTGCAGATCTACTAGGCTGATAAAATGCCATCGGATCAGCGACGCACTGCATTTGCAGTGCGCCTACACTCGCTTTTAGCATTTCATGCGCAAATCTCGGCGAAATCGCTCAGATCTGCGCTTCGCTTCGTTTCGAATGTTTTGTGCTCGGCCGTTTTCCGACTGCTTTCCGTTGCATTATCTATCTATGATTAATATTCTCTCATATTTTTCATGCACCTTCTAAAAACCATTTTTCTTTCTAATTTCCTGTAATATATAAAATTCAAGGTGCAGGTCTCATACCATGCAGTCACGCAGGTTTGCAATAATTCATTCAAACTAAAACTTAATATGCGAAAGTTTTAAAGTAAGCCAAAAACTAGAACGTCTTGCAGAGCAGAGATTTGGTTATTTGAAGTGGACCGGAATTTTTTTTAAAGTGTTTTGAACAATTTTCTGATGCTCGAAGATTCAGATCTAGACTACGGTTTAATAGCTGAGTTTCCATGGAATAGAAATCCCGATATTTCAGGTTTCATTTACATCTTTTATTTTATTTTTTCATGAGTTACTTTATAACAATAATAGTATAATGCAATGTTACACACAAGTTCAGAAGATTCCTACTTAAAAAGTCTAAAATTAAGTATTTTTCAAAAAATTATTGACGTTGTGCACATGTTATAATTTTAGTATCCCATAGTGCATTCATTATATAGGCTTTGTATAGGCCAACACGCGTTCCAAAACCTCAACGATTACGAATTGCAGTGAAACGCGTTGGCGATCCCAAGAACGAAAGTGACCGTATCCTTCTATTAATATAATTTCCTTGAAGAAAAGTAGGGGTTCTGTAGCAACTAAGGTTGGTCTGGGTAGGAACATTGTTGATTTCAGCGCTTTATGCGCTCACTTTAAAGGCAGATTATCGCGAAACTGATGAAGCTGGGTCCTCAAGCATTGAGTTCGGTATATTGATTACGGAAATTCCGCGGGGATACGGCGTTTGTTCCTGCCAGGTCCGTGAAAACGCCTCGTCTCTGAGCACGCGCCGCGTCCACCAGCGAGCGGTCAGAGATCGACGAGGTCTCTTCACCAGCCCATTTAGGTAAAACCAAAAAAATACGCTGCTGTATGAACCGGAATGTCTACAGGGGGATTGGTGTTCTAGCGTGCTTCTTAGGAGCAAACGCCGCTTTTCAGGACAATCAGAGGGAAGTGAACGGAGCCACGCTTATACTCTTAACTTACACTCCGAACTGTACATTTGAACATTTGCCGACCGGATTTTCAGTTTCGTGATACGTAGTCTTAAAAGAGTTTTAGTTTTAAAGGCAGCATACCACGAATCTGAGGTAGTGCGGATTTCAGGTGGAGTATTTGTACACGGGATAATAGATTGCGAAGAGAAGAGTGATTTCTTCCATTTCTTCCTAATTGCCGTAAAAAACGTAAAAAAGATGCGGCGAGTGCACAAGGCTGGCGCGCTCCAATCGAACTCCTTGAGGAAAAAAGTGCGCCGGAACGCTCGAAGCTCGTCCGGACCGTTTTCTACGGCAATTAGGAAGAAATGGACGGAATCACCTTTCTCTCAGCAATCTACGATCCTGTACACGAATACTCCACCGGAAATCCGTACCACTCCAGATTCGTGAGGTGATGCCTTTAAACACTACTTAGCCGAAATAACAGATTTCAGATACTGTCTTCTTCGGTTTTCCCTTTTTTCTCTGAATATTTTTTTCTATCTTTTTCACACCATGATAGATCTAATAAGGAACAGTGTGGGTTCTCATAAATTGGGCATCTCCATCTAAGTACCGTGGAAAAAAGTGTGTTCACCAAACAACAGCCAATCATCGTCTTCATGGCTATCCAAGAATCTAACAACGCAGACTTTACGTTCGCTTGAAATTTTCATTTACGGAAGAACAGAGATTTTTTTTAGAATCTCAGCTTTTCATTCATCTTCTATTTAAGTCTATTCCAGAAAAGCATTTCAAGAAAGAAAAATTAAGGAAAAAAGTTTGAGTCAGTACCTGTTTGACTACGGTTAAACGTTCATTCCTTTTAAAAAAAAAAAGCTGTCTCATAAAACTGTTTTCTAGTTAGACCAACTTTTGGCGAAGATAACTTTAACTTTTTCGGTTCAGTGCAAAGTTATCAGCGACAATATAATCCGATTAAACGTGCACGAAGTAACAGAAACAGAATCAAATAAGGATGGTTCCAAAAAACTTCTATTATTTATCGTGATGATTACTTCTGAAGAACATAAAACTTATGCTGGCCATGATTTTCGTGATGAGTAGCCAAAAGCTCCTTTAGTCTTGTTTCTTGTTTTCTTTTTCTTGTTCCTGATCCTAAAACGGTGGAATCACATCACACGGTGAACTCGAACAGTCCACTCCTTTATTACTCTGAAAAAATTCCCATAACACTTGAGAATTTCATTACATTCACTTCAAATAACCATTAACTTTATATGGATTCTTCGTTAATGGTGAAAAAAATAAAGTCAAAAACAGTTAATTACTGTAATTGCAAAACTTAATTACAAAGTTGCAATTATAAAAACAAAATTTAGATTTAAAAAAGGAGTTACGTTACATATGTGGTCGAAAATGCATCTGTATCTATGTAAAAATTTTCTAAAAAACATTTTATAGTTATTTACTGTCTTTTCTTACTGATTGCAATTTCTTTCTCCGTCACCGGAACCGACCGTGAACGCACGGTCTGCCACTTCTACCTGCTGCTACCAAAAATGACCGTGCACTTTCCCAGAACGACCACCCACTCGGCGCTGGAAGAACACGGTGCCCTCGCCGTTACATCTCGTTTTTTGTATCGCGTACGATGCGGAAATCTGTTTGCTTTCGTTCCACGAGCATCGAGAGCAACTTGGAGAAGGACACATTTTGCCGACTTCTTTCGATTCGATTTTTGTTTTCTTATCGATAGAAGCAAATCCACCGAAAATCGATAGATGTTTAGTCTTTTAGCCGAAAATTTTTCTTTTTTGTTTTCTTTCCACTTCATGTGGTTGAGTTGAAGTCTTCTTTTTCACGGTTTCTTCAATTTTCCTGCACTATACTTGTTGGCAATATAGTAATATGAGATCTGTAAGCGAACACTAAATTATTCATCCGCTAAAAACCGAATTTCATATGCAGAGACTTCTTTCGGCAGATCCCTCCAGAAAATTTCGAGAATTTTCTCCGCATTAGCCTCCAATATCCTGGACGACGTCCTCAAATATTCGCTTCCATATTTGCCTTCTTATCTTTTGACCCATTCAAGTTTTATCGTTCATCCTGATCCCAAATGCAAGATCCACCTTGATCCTATAGGACCTGGATCTGATCCTTTTAGTCTTTAAAATGTCGCGCTTCCTTACGGAAATAATAGAAGTGCCTAAAAATGTTTATGAATCTGAAAAAAAAATTTGTTCTACTGTAATCATTTGCGATTGCGCATTTAAATAGAAAATCAATAAGCATTAGGGATTGACTTGTTCTTATTCATTGTTTTGTTTGGATTCCAAAGTTTTTTGTTTGATCTTTTTTTGCAAAAAAAAACCTCGATATTTCGCTTTGACGCTAGTTCGGTTAAAAGTAGATAAAAATTGATTACTTTGTTTACTGATCCACCAATAGCTGGACGCTTTCCTTCCCTTTTTTTCTCACTTTCTGTTCTTTCCCCTAATCCTAATCGTTTACAAGGACTTTACGACGCGTACTCATGTAATCCTTTTGATCCTACACAAAACGTCCTTCTGCCCTCTATTAGTCATGTTTGACACCATCCGACGGCTTTTTCATAACCCTTTTCACGAAAGTACGTAATCACACTAATCCTTTTCTCCAAAACGAAACGACACACCGTGGATTAGAAACGCGTTTTTCTCCTCGTGTCACTTTTACGGTCCCGCATAGTAACTAGTTCCTCGTTTTGGTCCTGAGTCGAATTACGAGCTGGGAATTCTCTGAGAATATTTCGTCGATAATTTGTCGACACTTTATCGAATATGAGCTCTTTCAACTTTGTTGATATTTTTTATGTTTAAATCAAAGATCTCTTTAGGATTTCATAGTTTTAGTTTCTCAGAGAAATATGCCCAAAAACATTCACTCTTATTTCTGTATAGTTCTCGTTTTAAGCGTTTCCATCCTTTATATCTGTTTATTGGAAAGAACAAGCCAGAAAAATAGATTATAGATTTAATTAAGCAGATTTGTGAGCCAACATAATGTTTTGCTTTTCTAATCACTTGATAACATTATGAAAGTAACGAGTTAAAATCGTAGAATTACCTACATCTACGTAATTTTTCCTCTTTTCCAGTTTGCGGCTCGTTACTGCCTCCATTCATTTAGCACCAGTTTTCCTTCCTAGATTTTTCTATCCTTGCTGAAATTTTCCAAGAAGAAATGCTACTCGACAGACTGCTTCACACCGTATCCTCTTCACGGTGAGAGTTCTTTTTACGCTCGTATGAACGCTCACTCGCTCCTTCAATAACTGCTGCCTTCCTTTCAAAGACGTTCCTTTTTTCTTGTGGTTCCTGCAATTTTTTGCATCACTTTCGAACCTCGCTGTGCAAACTTCATCCCTCTGTGTGGCGTGTGTGAGACCGAATCCGGTCGACGTCTACTTTTTTTCGTCAGCTTAAACACATATTTGCGCAATTTTTGTGGTATACATATATTTATGTTTTCCTAGTCTTCCCAAGCAACATGGAATCGTTTCGCATACTTCGGACTTTTTAAAGTTCTTTTCCGTATGCGCTTGTAGTTTATATTTGAATTACCTTCTGGCCTTTCTTTTATTTTTTCAGGCTTATTAAAAGTCAAAATCAATTATAAATTAATACCTAATTTAAAACTATTTTTTCTAACAATTTAATACCAGGAAAACACTAAATGTATTAGCATTTTTGCTAACTTAAAGGCATCACCCCACGAATCTGAGATGGTACGGATTTCAGGTGTAGTACTCGTATACGGGACAGTAGATTATGGAGACGGGTGTGATTCTGTCCATTCCTCCCTAATTGCCGTAAAAAAACGGCCCGGAAGATGCGGCGCCGCACAGGGCTGGCGCGCTCCAATCGAACTCCCTGTGGAAAATAGTGCGCCAGAAGGCCTGAAGCCTGGAGGCTTGAAGCCGCATCTTAGGGCCGTTTTCTACGGCAATTAGGAAGAAATGTACGGAATCATCCTCCTCCACCTAAAATCCGTACCACTCCAGATTTGTGGGGTGATGCCTTTAACAACTCACGTACCATATTATTTTCATCTAAAGTAGCTACTGCACAAATCAGCTAATGAAATAAGTAAGGAATAGTAGTAGCTGTAAGTTTTTTTGGCCTGCAACCGTTTCTGTACTCAAACTTCCACAGAAGAGTGTTTTCCTCGAGCGCAATTTCCCTAAAAAAATAAATATGTGATAAGAAATTTTCCGACTTGTCTATTAGGTGCTAGTGAACGCGTTTGCCTCTTAAAATTAATAATTATTTGAACATATTTCGAAAGAATGGCAGTCAAAGACAATTTTCTGTTAAAATTGGGGTGAGTGTAGCGCAGTCGGTTGGAGAGGGTCGCAGTGGTCGCGTGGTCGATGGTTCGAAGCCGCCCTTGTGCAGTCGATAAAGTGGCACCAAACTTGTCTTGGAGATTAAAAACACTGATCTGACATATCGGCTACCACAAAAGTCACTGTATACAGACTAGACAGAAGTTTGTAAACCACAAACGAAAAAAGAATTGCAGTAAAACGCGTTGGTGCATCCCAAGTGGATTGAAACTCCAGTGACTTTATCCTTTTATCCTTTTTAAACTCTATTTAATTAATATCAATCACTAAACAATTAATTGATTAAATTCCCAGCTTTTTCAAAGAACATTTTTCTTCATCAGTTTGGCTGCTCTTACATTCCAGTATTTGCTTAGGCCCACGTTGTAAAATATAAGCACCATTAATGCATTCATTTATGTGTTTGTCTTATTTCCTTTTTATTTATGTTCTTTTCATTTGTTTGTTTGTTTTCTTTTTTCTTTTTCTTTCTTTTTCACTTGCATTACTTACATACAACTATGTTCGTACATCCTACAAAGCTACTTGTTTCCAGATTTCCAGTTCATTCCACCTAGAAGGTTTGTAAACACGTTCCTCTTTGTCGTTTCAGTAGTTTTCCATACCGTACGCACGTACGTTTTTCTGCTTCATTCAACCGCAGGTTCTAGTTCCGAATGTATTCCGAAGATTTTCCTTCCATACGTAATATCAAGTTATCCACGAGCAAACAGCTGTAAAACGCCAGCATTCTTAAACAGTTGCCGCCGATTGTTACGCTTCATTGCGAAAATGCGCGTAACCAGATCTTCACATACGTACGTTACGTTACGGATCAATTTCATTCCCCTTCACTGTGCAATACAGTAACGCAACCAGAGAATCCTGAGACTATGCCTTATTTTTATTGAACGATGTCTTACGATAGCACTGCGAGGAATCGAGAAAAAAGGAGGTTTATGAGTGGAAATAAATGGAAACGTAGACGTAAGCGGACGTAGCGGCAAATCTTTTTCACCGTAACATGATGATCTTGCTTCAAAAGCACGAGTGTGGGAGAAATATGACGACAAAAAATGTGCTCCGCTGAGAAACCGACACTCTTCTCTTTTCGCCTTTTGAAGGATGTATTGGTTTCAATTTGTCTTGGAGCGTGTTTATTGCTTTATTTCTTTCAGATTTTTTATTTTCTAAAAATTATTATCGTTCCTCTATCGTATTTTTCCACTTCCATACAAGTACGAAATTTTTCTGTCGATTCATCGATTCATTTTTCACTACATCTACAACTCTATCTCTATCTGCGCAACCCTTGGTTTCGCACTGCTTCGATAGTTTAGCGGTGCAAAGAAGTTTCAGAGATGTTCAAAACACAGCTATGGGGCCGAATACTTTCTTCTTAGTAATTTGCACCTTTTTCCCATATACCCTTAGATTCCTTTTCTAAATAACCCTTTGTTCAGCATAGAATCCTTCCATGTGTCATCTGGTTCTTCATTAGCGTCCACAATTCCTCAATCTTTTTTTAAAATAAATTTCGTAGTGTACAGCTAGAGATGAGCTGGAAGAAATTAAAAGTCTGTTAAGAGTAATGTGTACGTCAAATGTCAATTAATCAGAATTTTTGAAAATTGGATTGGAGCAAAAAAAAATCGGCAAATGAATGTTAATGTTGAAAAAATTGAACGTCTACCGACTCAATACTTCTGCGATTCGCTAGAAATTATAATTCTCTATCAATTAATCATAACTACCAATGTAATTTAAGCTACATATGCTGTAAGGTAAGAAGACTGTAATCCTCAAACACGCGTATCTCTAGTTCATGGCTCGTTTCACGAACGGAGACCGCATGGTCATATCCCGTGACTCTGACACGTGTCTAATTTTATGAAAATCGTGGAAGTGAATGCATGTCCGCATGGCTGTGTCCATAAAGTCGGGAAAATCCTGCACAGCTTTCTTGATATGCTGTGGTATCTTTGCGTGGGCAGGTGTAGTGTAGCGGTTAGAGGTTCCGCTTCCGGCACGATCGATCGGAGGTTCGAATCCGACCTAGTGTTCACCAAGCCCTTCATCCCTCCGGAGTCGATAAATTGGTACCGGACTTGTCTGGGAGGATAAAAACACCGACTCGACACACCGGCTGGCCACCGCAAGTCATTGTATAGGCCAGTTGCACGTTCGGAAACCTCTGAATTGAAGTGAACATGGGGGCTCATCCCAAGCGGATTGATTAACGCCAGAAAATTTGTCCTTTATCCTTTACCAAGTTGAACCAGAGATCAACGGGACGCAGATCTTCGCTTTCATACTGTGGTGGTCACCATAGGATAAGAGAAAATGTTCTGCTCTACTGTCGGTCGTACTCCGCGTTATTCTGCTTTTTTTTTCGTGGTTTTCGTGGTTTTTGCGTTTCTAACTTTTTATTGTGCCGATAATGGTTCCTCTATTCCATTTCTCAGCTTTACATTTGTTTTGACTGAATTTTCTTCCTCTCTACTAATAACACACCGTCGATTTAAAGAAAAAAAGCACACTACAATGAAAGCAACATGCTAGTTTCCCAGTTTTCTCTATTTTTTCTTTTGCCTCTACCCTTCTCAGCTGATGTTTTCTAGCAAAAGTTTCTGTAAATAGTTGTTTTTTGTGCCCGTCTAGCCTATTGCTCATCGGTCTATTTGTCATATACCATCATTCTCAGACTTTAACATTTTCCTCAGAAAACCAGGAATCGATGGGAATCTCTTAGAAGAACATCAAAAGGAAATTCAAAATTTTTCAAAGAAAAACAAGTATGCTCCCTCTTACTGGAAATTGTATAATGCACCGTTTGTAAATATGGATATAACAAGCTACCTTTAAAATATGGTGTTGTAAAGGTAACAGAAATATAGAAATATACTATTTCTCCTACGGAACCTCTTTTTCCCGAGCTCTTCTTCCCACCGGTTAGTCTAACCTCTGTGCTTCGATCTCTCGTGCAGATACTCGAAATCCTGGTGAGGGCTCCGAATTTCGATTTTTATTTATCTGTTTGTCAAACGATCATGATCCTCGAACGTGAACCTTTATCCCTCAAGCGAATGGGAAGTGAAGGAAATGTGGCGCTGTTCGGCGCGGCTACTCACGCACACCTCATAATTCCTCAAATGCGGCCGCCGCCTCCTTTCCGCTTGTACATCACTTGAGGTCAGCGTCACTTCTTCTTTGTGCAACGTGCGCATTCGTTCTTATGAAAAGTCAACAGACAAGTCGTCGGCTTGTCGGGAGTCGTCGGGCACCTGTGTTCAGCAGCAGAAGGTGCGCGCTTCCGTGCTCGAGCGCTACACTCAGCAAACACCGCACATGACCACCAACGAGACGATCATCCCCGCGTATTGGACAAGCCTCTAATTATAGGGGGTCAACACCAATTTGCCCCCAAATTCCAATTAGACAGAGAAAATTGAGTAAAAAAAGATGCTTCGCATTTATCTTTTTAATAAATATCTCTAAATAGTTCTTGGTCCTATGTAGGCCTTTTAAATAGCTGCGTGCCAACTAATTCTGGAATGCTAAACAACTGACTTTTATTTGCTATATTCTGTGAATTCAAGTTTGGAGCAGAAGTAGTGCTTAATTAATAAGTGTAATTATGAATATTTAATTCATTTCTTATCACTGGGTGTCAGAGCTGCTTCGAAATGGGAATCTATTGATAAAAATGGAAACATGCATGGCGTTCCAGCTACTTGCTATCGCCCTCTAATTCCTCCAGTTTTCTAGGATTTACACACCTAGCCAGAAAAAAGTCCTTGTTTTGAGTTCATAATTCCGTAATTCATAGTCTAAGATTCTGGCAGAAATAATGCAAATCCAGGATCACCTATTTTTCAAAGATTGTTTAAAAATCGAGAGTCATGGAAGAATATCGAGAGAACCTTTAACAAGCAAAGCACAAAGAAATTCCAGAAAATCTAATATTGAAGTGAAGTTGGAAGTTCAGAGAAAAAAAAAAGAAAGGGAACCAAATGAGAAAGTGTAGCAATCTTTTACTCTCCATCGATAGGAATTCTTTTCGGCGTCATCGTTTTTTTCAATTTTTCGCCTTGCTCAAAGTGCCACACTCCACTTCAAAAACGAACAGAATACTCCCGTCCACACACAACAATGAATGCACGACCAATCCGTTCCCTCGTTCCACGGAATTAATGACGATAGTAGCGATAAAAAACTTCTGCACGTCCATGGAAACAAAGATATCGTTTGTTCCGGCATTTTCTTGTTCCAGTGAAAAATTGCCGCCAGTTTTATCAAATGTAAATGATATGATTCGAACGATTTCTTTTCCCAGTATTTCTCGTATAATCCCCTATAGGCGTTAAATCATTAAAACGAAACCAGTTCTATATGAGGAGGATTTTCTTCGAGAAGTCGAGGAAAATTTCTACGCGTCGCTGGTTGCTTTATTTCTCCAACGGCCTCACTTTTAGTTTCCGTACAGATCGTATCCGACGAAGATAAGCGCCTGGTGTTTTCAGCCGATCCTGTTACATCCGCTCGTTTCGTGTGAAATCAGCCAACTTTAGTGATACTACTGGTCCGATTCGATAGTCGAATTCGAAATGTCATCGAATCGTTTCGCATGAACAAATCATCTAGCATTTTGAAATTATTTTTGCCGATTCCGATGTCAATTTCCTCGTCGCTCACACAAATCATCGCCCCACATTTTCATTTCCTTGTCCAATTCATTCTTGGTCGTCAGTTATTTCCACCTTGCTCACATCTGACAATTCGTCGTTGTCGGTAGATCATCACAATCGATAGATTCGTTCTTTTTTACAGGAATTGCCCGAGAATTCTAGAAAAATCTTCTGCTCACACTTCCGATACCACTACAACCATTATCTGTTGTTCAAATCTCGCTACTTGACATTCCTTCATGTTTTCTTTTTTTCTCTAAGTTCATCGATACGAATGTAAAACTTCCTGCGTACCTTTCATTTAGCCCTTTGCAGAAATTTTGGGATTTTTCAAAAATATTACTTGGATGGATATTTTATTACCTACTTATTCTAATCACCAACATCATTGAACCATCTTTAGTCTAACTAGTTGGGAGTACCTATTACTAGTGTTACTTTATTAGAATTAATTATTGCAATGGTTGGGTGAAAACAGGAAGCACTGTACTGTGGATTTATTAGTGAGATTTACTGCTAAAATTGCTCCTGGGTGATCAGCTATAAAACTTCAAGACACCCTAGTCCCGAGAAATGTTACCTTTGAAGGCTTCTTATGTCGAAAAATTGCGTAATCAGATAAATCCTTAACGGATACTCCAGAAAATAAGCGCTAATGCACGCAACTGATATTTTCTACTCCGATGTTGTTTCCTTTCGTGTGCCATACCAATTTATCTCAAAAATTAGTCACGACTTTTTTTCTATAACATTCCTTTGAGGTAGATCTTTGCGTTACGTAGAGAATTAGCTCCGTAATGTGACTTGCAATAAGGAACATGGATGAACATCCAATAAAGTCCTGAGAAGTTTCCCTGTTCGTTTCTGAAGTTTATCACGGTAAACGTCAAAAATCTGCCGATCCTTGAGCACCGTTAGCATGGGAAAATTGCTTGGATACTTCGACAAACTCCTTCGCCGCACCGGATTCCTGAAATTAGAGTCCAATGATGCCGAAGTGCACTAATGAGCACGTCTATCGATTTGAAAGTGAGATCACGAAGTGTCGGAGTTTGAGAGCTGTTTTTCATCAACCGCAACCCCTCGTATACGAATCGTCGTCAGAATCCGACGTCACGTCGAACCTGAAGTGCAATCGATATTCCTTGGGTTACTTCGACTACGCAGCATTCGGACATCAGAGAAAGCGAACGTTTCTTGTTTCTAATCCGTACCACCCCGCTTTCCTTTCCTCTTAGGGTATGTACGCAGCTTACGATGCTATTAGCACTCCCTATTAACGGAATTACTACCTGAATCATCGTTCACATTACATTTTCTTCAATTATAGCTATAACTAAGCTAAGCTGGTTAATTTTAGCTAAAATATACGAACGAGCAATTGCGATAGAAACTAAGAATTGGATCTTTCAGAAGAAAAAAATCGACAGGACGAAGAATTGCATTCTTCTTTATAAGTTTGTAACACAAAAACAAGATCAGTCGGATTTCGTGAGCCTTCAAGTATTCAGTGCAAATCATTGAGCTAAAAACTATTCTGTGCTATCCGCTCTCTACATGTGAACCCTTTTTCTGCGGGAGAAATCAATACAATTTTTCATGTTCCCTTTTTAAATTTGGAATTTCAAATTCCTTTAAATTTTTTTATGGCTGTTATCACTATACTATAATAATATTATCATTGAATTCCAATTTTTCCAAACTTTTTTGCCTACTTCACAGAAGCGGATTCATCAAATGCAGAAGAACAAAAAACTTGAACAAATATCTTCAGGTAGCCTGCACTAAAAGACGTCCCATACATCTTCCACTAAATTTCATTTGGAAATTTTTGAAAGCGTGTAAAATTTCTCTGACCTAGAACACGCGTGTATCTCCCACTTCTGATCGCTTTGTTTATTTTCCCTTGTGAATATTTAAAAGAAAAGAACAACATTGTCTTCGTAACCGGTCCTACGACTTACATAGAACAAAAAGGAACGTTTGTTTGATGAAAGTGTGGATCACCTCTCAAAACAAAGTTTTTCGGAGAGCGTCATCTCTGTTCACTCACGTCTGCAACGTTGTTTTCTCAGTTACGACACTTTCTCATGACTGAGTTGTCGAATAGGTGAACACGTATCGAAATAATGACTTATTTTATTGTTTTTAAGAGGTGAGTGATACAGTGCAAGGGTGAGGCTCTGAGTTTTCGCAACGAGGCCTTGTGTATGGCTCGAGAAAGTGCTAAAACAACGAAATCATTGATCTTTTTAGTGGCAAAAAAAATTGAGGATTTGGAAAAAAAATAGAGGGAAATAGGTTTGGGAGGATAAAGAAACAAATTTGATATCAAGTTGAGTCAAAAAGAAGTTCCGTCTAGGTAGATGGTACCTATTGTTATTGTTTACGCAAACAATACATTACCCAAACAAGGGATTTTTGTTATAGCAGAATTTCGGTTAGTCTTTATAAAACAAGGTATGCAGTGTTGTGCATATTACGCCTAATTTTTTTTTGTCCTGGATAAAATGCAAAAGTTCAAAAAATACACTTAAGCTATGTGAGGCGTTGGATTCTAAACAAGGTCAAAAATTAAACAAAAATTTTAAAAAATTAAACAGTATGCATGGCGAAAGAGTGCTAACCGGTTGGGCGGTTGGAGATTGGTTTTTCAAACTCCGTTCCGGAGATGGGACCTTGAAAGACAGGAGCAAAATCCACGTTGAACAACGAGAGGGTTACCGGAAAAGCTCAATACGTCACAATCAACTTGTTTAACCCCACGAAGAAAAATGTATGAGAATCAAAACGGACGTTATCTTAATCTCATACATGGATTCATTGAAAAAAAAACTTTACAAAACTCTACAGTTCTGAATTGAAATCGAACGTAGCATGCATTTCAAAGCGATCAATCAATCGATCGGACTCAAACATCTCATCCTTTGGCCTTTATTCATTTGTTGTTTATTATTTATTTTTCATGACAGTCATCCATTTCCAGCAAACCATCATTTTTCACTAGTTTAACACTTTTATATGAGCTTAATCATTTGTTGTTAGCAAATTTTGTTTCGTTTTCATCTCACAACACTTTTTTCCTTAGTTCTTTTTTCTTTTCTTCTTGCTCGCATTCTTCATCTTTCAAACACCTCAGGTCAACTTTTATTTTTTTCTTCCAGATGAGCTCTTACCTTTTCGCTAATCTTCACCAAACGTTCATCAAATTTCAAAAAAAAAAACTACGTAGAAATTTTTGCAATCCTCTCTATTCCGGCTGTAGGAACAACACATTCTGCAATTTTTCATAAATTCACGTTGAGATTTTTTTGATTGGCAATATAAAATTCATGGTTCATGGGAGGAAATGATATGAAATCAGTGAAAATTAAATGGAAAGAAATGGATTTGCAGTGTGCAGAAGTGAAAAATCTTCTATCGGCTCTAAATTAACTGTAATCTGAAAATTATCGCTTGTGTTAAATATTCATTCAGCTATTGTTGCCTATTTTTTTCGCATCAATTCCACATTGCGTTTAAAATGTTTGTTTGTTGTTGTTATCGCTACCTCGAACAGATTTAGACGAATTCAGAATGAAAAAACCCCTTCTGGTGTTGTGTTTGGTTTGCGGTGTTTCATGTAGGATAGTGCTGTCGCCGTCACAAGCGGAAGATACGAGAGAGAAAGAAAAAGACTCATTAACGATCGTGGTGAGTCATCGTTTTTCAAAGCATATATGATCCGAGAATTTGCAGGATATTACTGTTAAACTCGCAGAAGAGTATAGCGTATAATGTCAATGCTACATCAATGGTATTTATGCAAGATATTTATTTATTTGCTCACTCACTTACTCATTTTCAATCAAATACAGAAAACCACAGAATCAAGTACCGTACTCGATCTCTTTATATGTGGGGGAGCAGGGGAGAAGATGAAAAAATATTTGTCGTGTATCCTCGACACCATAACGATGACTTGAGCAAGGGCCTGCTTGACACTTTATGTCTTTATGCGAAAGTAATGGTCCTGGACCCTTGATAAAGCGATCGGGGTCTCATGGGTTCTGGAGTATCCCAGACCTGGAGTTCATTTACTTTGATTCTTCTAGAATAACTAAACTCTAATCTCCGGGATATATATTTATATACATAAATATTTGTGTAGGTATATTTGTATATAACTGAATGGAATGGTAAATTAATTTTTCGCAGACAATTTCGTTATTTTCAGGATGCATCCCAACCGGATGCATTCGACGACAACTTATCGCCACCTGAACTTCCCAGTTTATCCCTTAACGAGAAGCTCAAGCTTATACGAAGAAGTGGCCAAGATCCTAGCAGGCGGAGAAGAGCACGACATTTAATAAGAAGAAGTGCTAGAAAAAAACCTTTTTTCCTACTTATTCCTCTCATATCAGAAAATTTAGTGCAAAAAATGAAGCGTGACTTGGCGCTGACTCCATGGCGGATCACGCATGTCGTTCCGCGAAAGCCACCACCGCCGAAGAAAGCGAATCGTCCTGCGGTAGCCCTGCCAGTAGACCTCTGTCCGGATCAGATTGATGCTATCACAAGAGGTGAGGAACGTCCTTCCTAAACAGAACACTCTTGAATTTTTGCAGACGTTTTCACAGGAGTTCGCTTAAACCTAGACGCTCGAGTTGGATTTCCCATTTCTCCATAGTTTTTTTTTGCTTGAAAAAGATTCATCCATTAATGCATACTCTGATCAAACCTTTTTCTTTCGAATTTCGAATAATCTTCGGGTAATCTCCGCTTAGATATGAAACAAAATTGTTGGAGGTTAAAAAAGACGAAATTTAAACGAAAACATCAAAATACATCTCTTCTAAGATGGGTCAGAAAGAAAGCGAGTCCCACTGCCTTTTAGTCGTCCATTTAATCCTAATCTTCAGGTTACAATGGTCGAACCTATGCATTCGCACGAGAGCGTGTCTATCAAATGTGGTACGAGGATGATCTTCCACAAAAAGTATGCTCTCACCACTTTTCCTTTCCTCATTTGCTGCTCTGTTTTACTTTTTCACTTGAAATTTATATGATGTTAGTCATGGTGATAAAAACTGGTAAACTTTTGTTTATGTTTACAGGCTTCTTACCTGATCACCGAACTCTTCCCTGGAGGTCCGCGATCCGTGTCTGCAGCGTTGACTAACTCACGTTCGGGAGTGACCATTCTCATTGATCGACGGACCGCGTACCGTTTTCGATGGAACAGAAAACATAAACGGTTCCAGGTGCGATCCATTCACATCGTTTTTCTAAAAAAAACCGTTTTATTAGTTTGTCAAATTTTTCCTTTTCTTAAAGATGAATTTACATGTGATCGTTCATGAATGAGTTTTCAGCTGGCTCGAAACACTCCTCAGAACCTGCCTGCGAATATTACGATAACTCCACAAACTGCCTTTGAGTGGATGGATGGCAATCAAGTCCTACTCGCTGTGAGGATTATTAGCTTATGTTGAGGCGAATTTAAAAATTGCAAAAATGTGTAGAGAGGAAGAAGGAAAGGAAGAGAAAGAAAGAGATAGCATCACGCAGAAATAAAGGGTGAAAGGAAGATCAATCTCTCCAAGGCATTTGATTTAAATTCAGCAACCTATGTATCAAGCCAGTTTTTTTTCTGGCAGACAACTGTACTACTAAATAATCTTCGTGGAATGAAAAGCTCAGTTGGCTCTGAAGAGTCTAGAACCATCGCCCAATCGCAGACGCAGTGGTAACCTTGTGATCGATTTGGTCGAGTCGTAGCCAAGATTGGTATTGGTCCCTCTTTATTAACTAACAGCGAGCGTTTCGGCGTTATCGTTTTCGCCGAAGCCTGAAAATGAAAGTCATCAATGACTTAGCCTCTCAGGCGCCTCATCACTCTGAAGAAAGCGATGAAAGGATAGGCAGACTCAAAGGACAACATATCGGCTTGTGCTTACCTCACTTGCTGAAACTTGTGACGTAACAGACCACCACGTACCACAACCCAGCCGGCCCCATACACCAAAACCAGCAAAGATCTTGATATGGGGATAGCTCCTTCGTAATTGCTATGTACTCATCCTTTCTGTTTTTGGATATTTGACAGTTATCCAGAATGCCTCTAGTGTTCTGCGTCCTACGGTCTAGGACTCAAACGATAGCATAGTAACTTCTACCTCTATTTGGGGGTTTTGATGACGTATTCTACGTTGCGCTCAGAGTGGGGTGGAGAGTTTAGATTTTGTGAGCCCATCTAGATGCTTCTTCACCCGAATACGTGGTGGGCGTCCCATTTCTCTTGTGTAGGGCACCACGTAGTGGTTACCTCCTACCACTGCGTTACACCCGCCGTAGCACACAGACATACAGGGATTTCATAAACACCAACATCTGTGCTTGTCCAGACCACCATGTGCATTCGGTTGAACGGAGAAGAAAGCGAAGATGGATGGTTTGCGGTCGATCAAGTAGAGGTAGTAGAAGTAGAAGTGCAAAATACAATGCACAAGTCTAATTTTTTACTCAATTTCAAAAAAAAAGTCAGCCATAGCGGAGTACGTCTTGAAAGATCAACTACACAAATAGAAAAACGGAACGAATGGGATGACACGGTGGAAAGAGGAAACTACTTGCAGCAACAAAAGGAGATATATTTTAAGTACACTGAAGTCAAACAAGTCCAGAAACTGATGGACATACAAGTATTGTCAGACAGACAAATCCCTACGCTGAGCTAATCCTCAACTGTAATATTTTTAGGGAGACAAATTTATTATTTATGATGCTTACTGGAACATTGCAACATTTGCCGGACAAACAAAAAGGTATACTCTTGATGTAGTTGTTTTGAATTATTGTTCCGATACACTAGGTTCTTTGACTAGAATGTGAAAAAATTAATTATCTTCAAACCCAAACATTAGTTTCGCTTCTTCCAGGTATTTTCCTAAACTGCCAAGAGATCTGCTTGGCATTATTTATTCAGGAGGAAACACGATGTTAATGTACACTAGAAGCCATTCAGTGAAGGTAATGCGCAAAATTCTTTGAAAGACTGGAAGAGTGTCGGACACAGCCATCATGCTTTTCAGGTGTACAACGCTAAAAAATACCGTATCCTACAGGAGTATCCGTTGAAAATCAACGAGTACTTTGGATGTTTGCTAAGATGATCTTCGAACGGTGGATCTGTTGCTGTAGTGTGTGTATAGACGCCGGTATTTATATTTGTGCTGACGACCGCGCCGTGGACCCAGCGCATCTGAGTTGATGCGGACGCGTCGCGGTCGCTCGGACAAACATAAGTTCTGGTGACTGTATGTGTTATGTGCCATGTCACTGCCGTCAGCCACTTTAAATCATATGCCATTCCTTGGTGATGAAGCAGGATTCTGTAACGAACAAGCCCTACGTGGGGCTGATCCAAGGACTTACACGAACCCGCCTGTGCTCACCGTCCTCCGTTTTTCATTGTCCACTGCCATTCTTCTCGAAAATTTTGTAAAGGAACATTTCCAAGACTTTTCTCTTTAAAGATCACAATAGGAAAATATATAGAGAAGTATCACCCCGTTGTTTATTACACTAATACGTGTATTATGTTCATGTGTTTCCTATTTTCAAATAGTTTTTTTTCTTTGTTATGTTCATGAAACTCTACTTTAGGTTATCGATTTTTTTGAATTGTCAACAATTCCATTCCTATGGTCGTTCTCTGGAGTTTTGTTGGAAGTTTAGTTCATATTTTCCCATTCTCCTTCTCATTTCTCTGCTTTTATTCAATTCATCTCGCTGTTAATTATTTACCGTCATGGATTGATTGTCATCTCACTATGCTATTAATTGATACGATGAATGCGTTTTTTTTGCTTGGTAATTATTGTTGATCCAATATCTCGTTAAGGGGTCTCCTCAGGCGTTTCCAGAGGTAACGGCGAGACCAACTGCTGAACTGAAAGGCAACATTGCTTCAATCACAGCCACAGTTTGCTTCAAATTTCCTTAAAAGATAATGTCTTACAGTGTTCCAAAGATTCCGTAGCTTCCTGAATAAAATTCTAATAGAAAAAGAATAATAGATTTCACAATATTCGAATGACTCCATACTTGCCTCTGATCACAGTCTACCTCTGTGATCAGTGGTTAAGGAAAAACTCGATTCATTCAAAATATTGGCGCTAAAAAAATCTCTGCCAGGCTATTTCTTTGTGCATCGTCGAAAGTTCTAGCATTCAATCTACTTTTTTTTCTTCCGAATTCTTTTTTTTTTTCTTCAAAAGCTTCGTTTAAAACCATCGCTGTCATCTATCAACTGCAACCACTTACTCTTCGTTGCAGTCATTTGTTTTTCAGTGACATTTTCATTGGCTATTAGACAAAAAAATTGTAAGGGAAGGAAATAAATGATAATCAGAGGGGTTGCGTCAGAAGTGCAGGGGCGATGGAGTACTGCGTCGCAGTCTAGCTCTTCGGTTTTTGAAGGGTCTCCTAAGCTTTGCGTCGTTATCTTGAAGGAGATGCACCGAAGCTCGTCTCGTCCCCTTTCCTCGAACAGCTTACGCGAGTTTCCAGAGCTGAGTTGCATAAATGACAGTGGTAACAGTGCGTCCTCGCTGTCTTAGTACTACATTCCCCCAGAATTCCAGAAATAGCAGGGGAGGGCCTTCTTGGAGGCATTTCCGACATGCCTTGTGTGGGTCTTGTACTAAAGGGAGCCACATACGGGTGCTAGTCTCCGGATCCTCCTTGACAGCGTCGAGAATGGCGGAGTCTTCCACACTGTTACGCCATCCTAACCGAGTCTTGTGTTCGAAGATCGTGTCTCCTCTCGCGAAGCCAGCGAACCAGTGCAGTTCTGATAGTAGAGGTGCTCTCCCCCAGTGCTCTGTTGATGTTGGGATTGCTCTCGTCGACCCAAGTCCTCGTCGCCATTCATAGAAGATGATGGTTCAGAGCCGCTCTTGTGAAATTGGTTTTGTGCTCAAAGTCAAATAACAGTGTTCGGCTATATAAACCTCTTGTGGAGAAGCTTTGAGAATGTCTTGTAAGAACCACATGATTAATCATAGGTATCTATAAAGAATCGAAAGTTCTAAACTTTTGAAAAACCCTGAATACTTTTTAAACAATCTAATTATGACCACTTTTATACAAGAGCAGAAAATTACCACATTTGCCCGAACATCTAGTGTTCAAAATCCCTTAAAGACCAAAATTTTCCTTTATAGAACCATACGATGTTACATCATCATGTTTATTTTTAATTTGTATTGTTATCTGTGGACTCACTAGCAGTCAGTCGTTTTAGTATCCGTAGGAGAAAACATGTACGAAATATGTAATCTGTTCTGCTTTTTATCCTGAAATTTCAAGTCTTTTCCGCTTCTTCCTAACATTTCAAAACAGCAACGCTGATCTTGAAGCATGAACGTAGTAAACTGTGCTGAAAATAAACATTTTTGTGTCGTTCCTGACTGAGTGAGTATGTAGGGACATTTTTCCCCTCCCGCGTAGTAAATAACCGCAAAGTGCTACTTACCACTTCACTTCTTGCAACTTTTTTGCCCTTGCACCTGTAAATCTCGACAATTTGTTAAGTGGACTTCACCGTTTTCGAGAACTGGTTTTGCAGAAAGTTCATTCGTGGTTAAGTGAATATCGGTCGGCATTATTTCTGAAATGTTTACGTCGTTTAAAAATTCCCGAATTTCTAGCGTTATTAAATATTTACGTTTAAGTTCTAAGTTTTGATAAAAAAAAGGACATTATTGAACGGTTTAAAAAAAATTATTGAAGAATTAAAAACACAAAAGTTGAGAACAAAAAATTGTTCAATTATTGAACGGGTTTTAGTTCCTTCCTTGAACTATATACTACCACTCAATTTCACACCATACTTCTTCTTCTTCTTAATAGCGTTTGTCCGCGTTGTTGCAAGATCCGCTTTTCTGCTTCTTGTCTTCCATTTGGTTCTATCCATTGCATCAGCCGTACACAAACGCGCATCTATCATATCCAGCTTCACATGGTCTAACCAGCGAATCTTTGGCCTCCCACGCGGCCTCACTTCTGAAACGTCGAGCTTCAGAGCGGTTTTGCAACGGAATCTTCCTCTCGCCGCAAGACGTGACCAAAGCATCTCAGTCGCTCCTCCTTCATCTTCTCAGTTATCGGGACGACGCCTAAGATGGAGCGTACAGTGTCGTTGGATACTTTCTCTTTTAGCGTTACACCTATCGCCCATATCAACATCCGCATCTCCATAGCGTGTAACACTCTTTCCAATGCTTTCGTCGTCGGCCAGCACTCGCATTCGTAAAGGGCAACAGGACGCACAACCGTCCTGTAAATCTTCGACTTCAGTCGAACAGGGACCTTCTTGTAGCACAGTACGCCTGTTGCCATTTTTCATTTCATCCATGCCGCATTAACACCTGCTCGACCTTCTTGATCAATGTCGCCTGTGGAAGTCACCTTGGATCCGAGGTACTTGAAACAGTTCAACTTGTTTAATTCGGTGCCATCGACACGAACTGAACCATCCTCTATCCTTATTCCGCACTCCACGTACTCAGTTTTTGATGTTGAGGCGCAATCCATATTGCTGCAGTCGATCCTTCCAAGACTGTACTTGTTTCTGAAGAACATCTCGAGACTCTGACGGGAGCATGACATCGTCGGCAAAGAGTAGAGTCCACGGATGCTGCTTCTGGATTTCCTTCGTTATCGTGTCCACGCACAGTATGAACAGCAGAGGTGAGAGGGATGAACCCTGATGAACCCCAACTTGTACACTGCCTGTTTGTTCCAGCAGCACATCGTACAACACTGGTAGGCTTCGCATAAAGCAGCTTTGTCCACCGCACATATTCTTCTGGTACTCTATGCGACCTCATGGACATCTATAACAGCTCATGAGGGACACCGTCGAAAGCTTTCTCGAGATCGAGAAAAGCAAGATGCACACTGCGGTTCTTCTCTCGATGTTTCTCCAGGAGGATACGGACAGCATGGATAGCATCTATAGTGCTGCAGTCCTTCACAAAACCGCACTGGTTGAGTGAAACGCTGACAATTTTCCTCAGACGAGCTTCCAGGACGCGCTCAAAAACCTTCATCGTATGGCACAGCAGTCGTATAGGCCTGTACGAAATGCAGTCAGAAATGTCTTCTTTCCCTTTCCAGACAGGCACGGTCACGGAAGTTTGCCAAACGTCTGGAGTCCGTCCTTCTGCAACGATCTTGTTAAATAGAGTTGCGAGCCACACGGACCCTCGATCTCCTAGCAGCTTCCACACATCAGCAGGTATGTCATCAGGACCGGTTGCCTTGTTCGACTTCATTTTTGCGAGGGCAGCACCGACTTCGACGGCAGTAATTGATAGAACAGGACCCTCGACGCTGGGAACAGTTGGGATCGGAGGATGACAGAACTCTTCGTTACACAAGTGATTGGAGTACTCTCGCCACCTCTCAAGGATCTGACCAGAGCGGCGCAGAACGGCTCCATCAGCTCCCTTAACGGTCTTGGTGTGTTCCATATCCAACCTTGGGCGATGACGCGCTGTGACTAAACGATACACTGCCCGCTCGCCTTCTCTGGTATCAAGCATGTAGTACATGTAGCGGTCCGACTTCGCCTTGGATACTGCCTCCCTCTTCGCCGCTAGGTGAGTACTCCCTCTTCGCCGCTAGGTGAGTACCCCGATCTTCAGGCTGACGTGTCCTCCATCAGAGCTTATACTTGGACTTCTTCTCACGAATTGCCGCCTGAACTTCCTCGTTCCAAAACCACGTAGCCTTCTGTACTTTGGGTTTACCTAGAGCCGTCTGTCCCACAGTGTTCTCCGCGATCAAGCGTATAACGCTGGAAGTAGACGACCACATTTCCTCCACAATACGAGTTATGTGAGGTTGTAGACATTAGCAGTATGACGCGACTGGGGTGTTGTCCTCGGTCGGCCTGTCGCACTAGCAAGCTAGCAGCCTGGCACCGGAATCGTCGCACTACCTCCTCACTTAGCTAGCCTGTAGTCTTGGCACAAGGACCGAGCTACTAGCCGGACACCTTTGTGGCATGGTTGAACCTACCGAGACGAAGTCTCGCCACCGCTGCCCGACGGCCAGGGCCTCGCCGCCACCGCTGCGCCGCTTTGAGGCGTGAGGTAGGATTTGCAGCAGAATTTCACACCATACTGTACATTTACATTTACATTATATTATGCCACCGAAGATTCTGAAAAAAAGTCTTCAAGTAAGTCTACCTACGACTAACGAAAATTTTGACTTGCTAATTTATCTACTCTTACATAAATTTTGATGCAATGCATTTTTTGAAAATTTATTCTGTTTACGCACGTAATTTATGCGTTTTTTGAAAATTTGTTCTATTTCCCAGAAATTCACGGGAATCAGAATAAATTTTCAAAAAAAAAAGAAGTGGAAAAGAAATGGAACATCTGTTTTACGAATAATTAACCTTGGTTTTTTAGATTTTTAGATTTTTGCAACTCCAACCATCATGACTCGGAGAAAATCGGAAAAACTAATTCGAAAATTTCTCAGGTTCCTTTAAACTCTGTTGCCTGGTTCTCTCGCTAAGCTCACTTAAAAATTGATTCTAATAAGAAGACTACATTTAAAAAAAATGACAATCATTTTAATTTCTCTTAAGGTAAATTTTTTCAGCAGGCTAGTATTATCACGAAAGTGGAGATCATCATTCTCTCTTCGAAAAAATTAAAAGAATTATTTTCTGGATATGAATGCGAATTATTTATAGGCTAAGCTACAGCTGCAACCATATGTGGCCGTATTTTCCTTCTTAAAGCAGAGTGGTTGATTCCACTTGGAGTCGTCAAGGGTCCCCTCGACATAATATGTCTCCGCTTTGTGCGATTTTATGCGGTCATAATTGAACAGTCCTCCCTCGTCGCAACGAATGCATCGAAAGTGCACCTATTTAGCAGCGAAATTCTTATAAGTTCCCTACATCGGCGGTCAGTAGCCGCTACTTGGAATTCTTCGTAACAAGATGGGAGAAAATCCGAAAAAAAATCCGAAAGAAAGCTTTGATGCTGGATTATTTTTCGAGCATTTATTAGGGTACTCCTAAACAGATGTACATAGCGGGTGAAGTTATCTTAATGTGGTAGCCATTCGTTCGTTGAAAAACACTCGCATGGTCAACGCCCCGCTTCTACTCTCCGTTCGCAGGGTGTTTCTCGGCCTTGAGCCCAACGCTTTGCCAATCGTTGAAATGGGGATTCGTTTGACAACTGTGTTCAGTTAAATGGTTGTGTATTTCTTACTTTCATAGTCCTTGCCGTTTTTTATTGTCTTCCGTTTTTTGATACTCTATTTATTTTAATTGTAACCTTTTGAGATCATTTTCGACTTTCTGTCTGCTATTTTTACCAATACTTCATGTATTTCATTTTTTCTGGAACATTTTGAAAAAATCCACCAAGACGCTTGCTCATCTTCGGAGCCGTTTTCTCTCGGACAAATCTCTAGAAACTTTTATTGCGCATTCCTAAGGTATTTAATATTATTCTATATGATTACAGTTTCCCCCAATTCGTCATAAGCAGTACAGCCTGTTCTTCGACTGATTACATCCTCGCCGCTATCGGACGAGTTCTCACTTCCGTCAACATGCTTGATTGTTCTTTGAGTTTTTCTCGGAAGCCGTTCAATTAGAGTTGTTCCAGAAAAGAAGCCGTGTTCATACTCTAAACGTGTTTATCGTTAGTTTAAGATAATCAAAAGTTCGAACTCGTTTTGAGGCATATCGAACATTCCGGCCAACAATTCGTCAATTCGTACAATTAAGTCAGTTCGACCGCTAAAATAGACGTCACATACTTTTAAAAAAGCAACTAAAAGAAATGAGAGCACTAATGAGCTAGTGAGGTTGAAATTTGTGTTAAAAAAACACTGGTAGTTTTTTTTTAGTTAGGAAATAGAGAACCTTATTCTTTATTCTCCAACCTAATTTTATTTTTCCAGATATTTCGCAGCAATCTAGATGTTTGATCATTTCCTGCCCGAACATTTGTGTTCAAACTTTTTGATCTCCCTATTTGTTCACTTTTATCAGAAATCCCTCTCGGTGACTGTAGTCGGCTGCTGTCTTCTTTCCCCTTCTTTTTTCTCGAAAGCGAATTGCTCTGTGTGCGTGTGTGATATATGAAGTGCGTTGCTACGTATAAATTATTTGCTTAAAAAAGGCAATTGCTGTTTTCCACGATTGACCTGAATTATAGAACTCTCGGGACGGCTTTCAACATTTCCATATTTTACCTCAATCTGAAAATTTTTCCTCCTGCTATGCTTACTTTTAGAAAGCAACAATGATAGAGTTTATGACTCAATGCTGGATGGAAAGTGCGCTCTAACGTATTCTGGGACGAGCTTCATCAACACAGTTTTTCAGAATTTTTTCTCTCAATTTTTCTACGTTCCATGTCTTGCACGTCCTCCTCCTTCATGTAACAAAATCAAGTTTTTACCGCTATTGTGCGAGTTTCCGCTAGCAATTATGATTGATTGCCTTCAGAATCGCCCTTGACTTCCCACACAACCTCATCTTCAAGTATGTGTGTACGAATTGTAACGAATTCCAGTTATCTCATCTTTAATCTAAAACAAACTAGAATTTTTGCGTTCCAGGTCGTATAGGAAAATCGCGCTAGGGAAAATCACTGTTTGTCGGTACTAGCTTCTTCGTCTAATTTTGCTGATTCGGCCGATTGTTGGGAATTGCTACTCCCATGATTTTCCTGTGGCAGCTCGCGAGAACACGTACTTACAGCCGACGAAACTTCTGTGGTTTTCTTCGAAAAACTGTAATGACCACATAGCACTAATCAGAAAGAAAGTCGCACGCCGCGATTGCAATGCGGTGTACGCACCCATCCAATTTGAGAGTGTTTCATCATTTTGGTGTCTGGCATTCGATCCCGGCCGATCCCGCAAAATGAGGCGACAACTCGCGCGACACAGCAAAAAGTATAAAACCACCCACATCGCCTCGTTTTTTCGCGAAGTCGCGTTCGTCACCTCCCTTTCTTTCACCTTGCAACGAGGCCCACGGAGCCGTACGATTGGTGAAGTGACTTTGGCTCACCTCCACAGAGAAAACGTAACATCTTTGGAATGGCTGGAGTTAAATACAGTTAAAATGTTCATTTGGATAATCGATGCACGGTAAATAGTCGAATTTTCAAGAAAGCAGGAAATATTGTAGGAAATTGAAACATGGAGGTCCGATTACTATGTCAAAGTACTGGGTCATCCAACAATGCAGTATTCTACACTTTTTTTTACTCTGTAAAATTAGTTTGATCAAAAAAAGATCGGAAACACAACCTCTTCACTTTTCCACAAACTTCTTTCATTTTTCTGGTAGGCTTTCAACTAGCGACTGTCAAAATTCACTTGTTCGCGACGAAAAATACTCCACTGCTGTTCAGACCGGATCTACTGGAACCATACTATTTACAGTATGTCAGATTATATCAGATTATGCACTTATTTATTTATTTGCTCACTCAGCTACTTCTTTTCATCCAAATACTCCAGAAGAGGGCACAGAATCAGGCAGCGCCATCATCACTGTCACACAAAATAGAGCGTCATTTTTACGAGCCAGCTACCGTACTCCATCTCTTCGTATGTGGCGGAGCAAGTCGAAAGATGGAAAATTTTCATATCTTGGAAGGTCGAAGGGAACCAACTAAGTTGGTGAACATATGTACATATACATAAGTGCAATTATATATACCATTCAAATAGATAATTAGACTAACAAGTATAAATACCTCCCTCGCGGAAAAACCTTCGTTCAGCAAAAATAGGGAACCCCAGCTTCCGTTGCGTCTAAAGAACACAAACTCGTCTAAGTGATCTCAGAGGTTGTTCGGTTAACTTCCTAAAACGAGTCTAATTAAATAAAAGTTAAACACTTAATAAGAACTGAAAGGGAACTTCAGAACTCCACGTATGTACATTATTTTTCCTCTAAATGTCCATTACGGTCGTAATGTGAAAGTTTCGGCTCGAATTTTCCACTCGAAAACGTTGATTCGATTTCGACGCGCGGTGTTCGCCGTGCCGTCGGTCCGTCCACACGGCCCGGCCGCCATCGCCAGCGCAACCGTTCGTTCGTTCGTATTTCTTTCGTTGCTGTCCGCTCCGCTGCGTCGTCGCCTTTTTCGAATGGCGAATTCTTGAACGTGAATCACGGAACGCACTTAACTCTGCTCTGACTAAACTGTATGTCTGTGCGCACCTTTTTCCTTTTTCTACTTACAAGAACTCTCTTAACTCATTATCATCCTAATCAAAATTTTCTACTCCCTAGAAAACCAGTTCTGCCATTATTTCGACATCTATGCATTTTTCGCTGAGCACATTGAACAGAAACATAGTTCATAGTTGTTTCGAAGGCAAAACAGGAGCTAATTAATTAATTTGTTTTGAAATTATTGAAAAGCATTCGATAATTGAAATTTCTTACCGTTTTAAAGTCAAAAACTTTTCGAAGTCTAAAAAAAAACTGAAAGGAAAAAAAATTAATTCTAGCGTAATGATGATTGGAAACAACTGATCTTTATTATCCTTTTATTCATAACTTCTATACTTCTTTGTGATTATTTCTTTTTATTTTCTCTATATTGCCAATATTTCTTTTTTTCTTTGGATTCGACATTTTTGAAGATAGATAGGATATTTCAAGAAAAAGGATCTTCTCGCCGGTCGCTTTGTCCTCTCTTCGTTTAACTACTCATTTGCTCATTTGCCTGTTTATTCAGTTCAATCAAAAAGCGCTATGGAGGATCAAATTCCGACACTGACGATCGCCTTCGTAATTTTGTTACCGCCGGATATCACCCATTCCTTTTTTCTCTCTTGGCCTAATCGAATAGGCATCGCGGTCATCCGAACAAACATGAGCACCTCGCACCTATATTTGCATCCTTTTCATTCGATGGAAAATATGAAATGACCACCAACCCTTCTCCGAATTTCAGCGCTTCTTCCTGTTCAGGCGACTTTTAATCCAGTCGATCCTCTGATCCGTCAGCGCAGAATCTCCAAGCAGTTTGATCCTTTTTTGTCCTACACCATTTCTCTAAGGTTATGGAGTGATCATTTGAAATTGGAGTGTTTTCTTCTCTTCTACGTCACTGAGAAAAAAGCAGCAGATTCCGACAAGTTATTTTATTTAATTCAGTGGAGATTTCCGTGTATTTTTATCTAATCTAATTCTAATATCTAATCTATCTAATTTTCTCTTTTTATCTATTATTCTTTGTCACTTTTATTCCTTTTTTGTTCCAAATCCACATCCAAACTGCGAGCATTCACATTCCAAACTGTTCATGATTGATGAAGTTCTTGTGGAAAAGTGTTCGTAAGTGAATCGATGTTTTCTTCCTCCTTTCGTCCCTCCTCTCCTATTGACCTTCACCTTCAAATCACGTGCGTTTGTGTTCCTCATCTGGTTCCTCATCGTTCCACAAGAAGAATTCGTTGATATTGCGTCGAATGTGGATTTTCAATGCGCAAATTTGAAACCATTCCTTCAACAACCAGATTTTGCACCTATCAACAAGCAATTAGACCTTATGGACCGTATCCTCGCATTTGAAAACGAAATTTGCGTTTTCGTTTCACTCGTTGCAAAAATTGCTACCACAACAAAAAGTAATACATGCAATACTCTCATAATTTATTCATGGGAATTTCTGGGAATACTTGCGCAATGGTTTTCACGGTGGTCTTTTATTTTTCTCTTTCTTAGTTTTTCTTGCTAATTGTTACCGTTAATCATTGGATTTTCAATTTTTTCCACCGACAGCCACTTACTAGCACTGACTTATTTTCTTGGTTTCCACTATTTCCATCATTCCCACTTTTGTTAAGTATCCTTATCCTCCTCGTTAAGTTCTTTATTTTATCATATAGGGCTGACCATATGTGACGTCTCATCATATGTGGTTTGATAAGTAAATAAATTTCAATAAGCAGTGAAACTTTTACTGTGTTAACATATTTCCTTCTCCAAAAAAAACCTTCTTCCATGAAATCCTCCCTTTAGTCCTTAATTTCGATAGAAGAACATTGCCACAGAACTGAAAGTATAGACCAGGATCAAATATTACCATATCCGTTAAAAGAGCGAAAAAAAAAACATAGTCGCATAAATGGGTCAATGCAACGTGACTCATTTTCCGTTCGACAGTCCACGCCTATTGCCTCCTACCTATAGTATTCCCAACGATATGTCAGTCCTCTTCAAAATTTTCTTCAGAATCCGTTTTCTTTTAGACGTTAGTCATATGAAATGGTCCTTCTTCTTGAGTTACTAATCTTTCATTTTTCAAAGAAACTCCGTTTTTGCTCCGTTCTTCGACCTACCTTTTTTTTATCAGACGATACTGAATTGAAGTGAACGCGTCAGCGCATCCCAAACGAATTGTTGCGGATTGACTAAAGCCAGACACTTTATCCACTTTACTCTTTGTCTTCTCTTCACTACCGTTCCTAGAAGGCTCGCTATTCTCAACACACCACAAGATTAATTTCTCCTGGGCGTGGTTTGCGTTGGACTTCACCCAATACCACTATTTCGCTGCACTTTGTTTAAATGGAGTGTTTCGCGCATCGTCCCAAAAATAGCGCGGGAAAAGACGTTACCTCCTTCGAGAATACGTTAGATTCTCGTAGGAGGTAACGTCTCTCGCTATCCTTATCCTTATCTCTCGCTCGCCACGCTCCTGCCCTCTCAGATTGGTTTTACAGGAGTAGGCCGCTGAGGAGACCCCGCTGATCTTCGACCGCTCGCTCGTCAACGCGGTGCGTGGGCAAGTGTGGAGCGTTGTCATGTAACTCGTGGAAATAAACATCGTTTCTCACGCCGTTTTTGAGACGACTAAGAAAAATTGAACGGAACCATCCTCATATTCATAATCTATACTTCGGAGCTTGCAGTTTTTTCCGGAAATCTCCCGGCTATGCCAGCATCAAGTTCAAATTTCATGCGGAAACTACTTTTTCCCCTCTCCCGTAGAAAATGCTGTCGATATACAATAAAACGCATGGCAATACGCTTCGGTACTTCAACCTTTCCTTCTTGAAAACGCAATAAAACGTGAAGGTCAGCCACTGCAAACCGCAACGAGGAAGTGCTCCAAAATCTGCACAAAGCAACAGAAAGTGGTGAAATAATTCGATATACATACACCTAATAAAACCCGAGAGCTACTGTTCTTGATTGTTATCCGTGGGAAAAAAAGTTTCCATCCCATCGAAAGAGCAAGAAAGAAATTTTCACACCACACTTGGTTGTTCTCTACTAATTTTATTGTAGAAATTATTGTTGTTGTTTTGCTAACACTTTGATTGCTTGGTCAGTCATTATGTACATAGAACTTCTAGTAGAAAGAGGACGAAAATTTCTAGAGTTTTCCTCACAACTCTATATCTATTGCTATTTGCTTGTGTCACATTCCTAGCACTTTTCGTTGTTTTCTTCAAGAAAAAAACATGCCCACTTTCCATTTTGTCATTTTTTTTGATACAATTATAGTTTTGTTGATTCATTTCTTTACGAACAACTGCTGAGCGAGAGGACCTTTTCCGTTGAAGGAGAGCTTTTCATTTTGTAAGGACTCAATAATTGTTCATCCAGTAAAACTTTAAAAAAAGCTTATACGGCGGTTTCATGTTGCTTTGCTTTTTTATCTGCAGTCGCCTTAGCTCATGGCCTCCCGAGCGGCCGCGACGCGTCTGCCGCAACTCGCGCGCCCTTCAGTGAGCTGACACGTACACTTCCGCTCCCAGTCGTCCTCTGATGGAACGCGCACCACGGTCGTCGGGGCAGAGACAAGTATCGTATATATGTGCGTATTTAATAGACTAATTATCGGTAGCGAAGTTAGGAAGTAAAGGGCTCATACTGTAGAACGTCTCTTGCATCTTCAAATGAACATTAAAAATGAAATTTGTGGTTGGAAAGACTAGAAAAAAACTGTCAGGTTTCCCACATATGCTCAGCCAAGGAGGCATGACAGGCAGGTTGGAGTCCAACAATTTTGGCACTCACAAATAAATAAGTAAATAAATCTTAATATTCTGTCCAGAAAAAAAACTAGATTACTTTCTATCCATTGAGAAATTGCTGTATGAACATTTCTTATCGGTACTACAACTATTCTTGCACTCCATTAGCATCTCTTCTTTTTTTTCTTTTTTTTTTTGAAGATCTGTCTTTGGTTTTCGCTAGTGTTCAAAGAAATTTTCAGATCATCTGTTCCATTGCTAATGAAGAAAAGTCTTCACACTGAGGTGATGCGATAGAGTTGTTCGTGGGCGAAAAAGAAAATAATCGAATCTTCATCGCCGGTCATTCGTTTTAGTCACACACACAAACGCTAGAAAAACTGTGCCACCAGTCCAACAACTTAGCTCCTCCGGCTCCGCCTCCGCACCTATCAGTTGCCCGGATCTTTCATCGAGGTCGACCTTCACCCGTTCATACGTATGTGCACACCCGCAAAGGAAACTAGTTGACTTGCCACCGCTTCCGTCGTGGTCGTTTATCATTTCCCGCCGTATTCATCGTGAAAGAAGATCCTGGAAAGTTCTATTCTTTTCCTGTCATTCAACGACTAAAATTTCCACATTTTCACGAAAACTCGCTCTCGAAACTGTCACCACAGTGGTATTTCTGAAGGTTAACGGCAGAAATTTTCCCGTAAAAAAATCATCAAGTACTTTCTTTTTGGAAACTTTCTATTGTATTGAATTTATGTGTTTTCTTTCTGTGCCAGCGAGGCTACGGTGAGATCCTATTAATGGAAAACAAACCGTTTTAGGACTTTGATTTAGACGAGGTTGTTGAAACGTCTGGCCGCTAATAAAGTTTTAGAAGGACTTCGTTGGCACAATGGGAAAACGTATATCTCTTCTGAATGTTAAATCCACAGTATTTATACATAATGGACTTAATATAAATCACATAAATATACATTTATTCATTCAGTGCTCTGGTAATGACAAAGTAACGTTTGTCACTGAATTTTTTCCCCGTACATTATTCTCCAACGCTATAGCTCGTGAATTTATTGCCGGTTGGTTCTGGTTCACATCATATAAAATGTGGATGGTCATACGAGAAAATCACCGCCTAGTGGTTGGTTCCAGTTCCGGTAATAACCTATAAAAGAACCCACGAGAGTAGGATATTACGTTTTATTACATCTGTACAACATTCCACATTGTTATGTGATGACCTTTTTTTTTACTTTTTCTTAAAATCCAATTGTTCTACCCAATCAGGCAAGGATGCCTGTATCCGGTGATCTGCCAATTTATATCAATGTAAGTGAACATCGATTTTTTCGGGAAATTGTTTAGTTTCGAAAATTTCTGTTCATTCCCCGTCGTGTAGAAACTTGTAGTGTAAATTTGCGTGTCGGGTTTCTCTTAAGACTAATGTGATTTTTTTGAAAGGTAATAAAAAATAGTAATAGAACTAAAAAAGAAGGACAAAAGGTAAATCAGTGGGAGTGTTTGAAATATTGCATCTAACTCTTGTTGTTGTTCTTAGAGGCAAAAAAATTGGACCAAATTGACCAAATGATTTAATATTTATGAAGGATATCGATCTATATCCTTCAGAATTCAAAACCGAAAAGCTTGGATTTGAGGGAGTTCTAGAAATCTACATAATGTTCCACATTTATCTGCTATTTTCATGGGCATCATGATTCCTTTATCGTATCTACTTGTGTATATTCCGGTTTGTCAAAAAAAAAGTTCCAAAACTATTTTTTCCATGGCTGCTCATCTTTTGATCCTCCCCTCCTATGTAGTGCAAATTTACGTGTCTGTTTTGTTGCGTCACGCGACATAGTGGCCGAATTGTTTTCCTACAAAGTTCTACAGTACCACCCAGTTTTAAGAACGTAATGCCTGGCGATCCCTATTATCCTTCCTGATAGATACGTAAAATCGTCCTAACGCCTATGAAAATCAGGTACATCAAAACAAAGTGAAAGTGCTGAAAAATAGAGAGGTCGAGGAATTGTTGGAATTAAAAGTGGAGAAAAAGAAAATTCGGAAATTTGGTGCTTTTTTCCGGATCTCTAAGAGTACGTGAACATGTAGAGGAATGTGAAGAGGACGAGGAGGAACGAGGAAAAAGATGTCTCTGTTTTCCTTCCACCCACACTGCTCTTACTTGCGATTCGTCCACTATTGTTACATGTCATACAGAGGAGACCAGTCCTCACATATGTTTCCTGCTTTTCCCTCCCAATCACATATGCGTTTTGTCGTTCTGTGAGCCGTTCGAATTTCCTGGAAGACAGCTATCGATCGCTCAGATACTCCTCGTCCTCAGATGCCAAGGTAAGATTCATGTTTCGTATCAGGACCATCTTCCGGAGAACTTCGTCACATCCCATACCTTGTTTCCTCACATTTAACTATTATTTAGGAGGCTTAGATTCCTTCCAGAGAGGTCATGCACGATAGTGTTCCACTGTGATCTTCCCTAACTCCTCCTCTCGCCATCTTTTCTGATCTCCCTATCGCACTGTCATCCGCTGGTGACCGAATCGATCATTCTTTCTTTCATCCAGTATCCAGTTACACTGCCAGCGTCTGTCCGTCCTTTGTTTTGTTTTTTGCATGCTTCATTTTCTGGACTTTCTCCTTTTCACCAGCTTGTATGTTTTCGTTCTCCCAAATCAGCCCGCTCTGGATTCTTCGGATTAGCAGCTTTCACACCGGCTGGATTAAAAGACTGTTGATTTGAATGACGTTTGTTTCTTTCCTTTCTTCATTCATTTCAGGACTTTATTTAACTTTTTAATAATTATGGAAAGTTTTCTGCTCTTATTTGCCTAATTTTTTCCATAGAACCCTTCAGGGTAAAAGAAAAGGTTGTTTTTTCGTTTATTTGATTGTTTTTATTTCTGATTTTTCGGCCCAAAATTTACCACCAGAACTCAGAGTTTTGGAATTAAATTGAGGAGCATCACCAGAGAACACAGGATTGAGAATTGCTTTTTTACATCTTGAAGTGTTCTCCAAAATTTCAGAGTTATGAAGGACGAATTTCAAACTCTAAGGGAAAAATGAATTAAAATGAAGAAATTTTGCGAAACGCTTCAAAACGCATAAATTTTATACATTCATTATAATTATACATTCGCCTTTTACATTTAGTACTTATCATTTTTCTTTATTTCCATATCTGTTCGCTTTCTGTTTTGGTTTCAGTGCTCTCAAAGAAATATGTAAACTCAACTAGGCCTCCATAGCTTTGGCTAACTATAATATAAACGATCCCATTCTCCGTGTTCTCTGGAGATTCTGAATGGTTCCGCTTCCGAATTGATGAAGTGCAGGAACATCTGTCAAACAATATATCAGCCACGTTTTTGACTGATCCGTGGTTTTATACTAGATTTAAAATTGTAAAAGAGAGGCGAGGACGCCGATCATGCTCGCACTCGGTGGGATTTCATACCTTTTGAACTCATCTAAAACTTCCGTATAATCCAAGAGATTTTTTGGAAAATTTCCTCTTCCAATCCAATACTGCCTTCCGAAGCTCTCAACTTCCAATCTGGATTACTTATGTTTGTTAGTGAGACCGCAACGGGTCAACAGTTACTCACTGCCCCACCACTGTCCTCTGCTTCTGCTGTTCCTATCCAAATGCCCCGATGTAGTACACGCTCCATGCTGTGCGTGATGCGGTATGTCTTCGGGGATTCGGGGACTTTGAGTGACAACATGCATCCATAAATTCTTCACGGGGCATCCGAGTTGACGTGGTGAAAAATAAGATCGACCCGCTCCAGAAAATTCCAAAATAATTCGTGCAATTCCGAGATATCGACCACTCGCTGCAGCAGATGTTTCACATGTGCCTGTGTGTCTGTATGTTTTGTGATGAACAATACTCGTACGAACAACAAAAACACTGCGGATGTCAAACGCCCATCCATCCTGGACAACAGATGGCGGCCAATCGCTAGTGAGTTGAGCACAAAAACCTCCGCAACATATGATTTGTACTTCACGCAGCAAGATGTTCGTCGGCGGCGTACGGCCATTCCGTAGACCTCCTAAGGCTCACCACCACACACATTCACGACTCATCATTGCGCCAGACCACCACCACCTCGTCGGGCACACAGCAAGCCAACCGCTTGCCTCAGTAGTTTCCAATCCAGTCATGGCTGCATTGATGGTGTCCCTGGTGTCACTCACAAACCCTGCTCATCTTTAAGAATCCTTTAATCGTCCCAACATCACTTCGCGGGAGGACAGGATTAATTTTTTTGACCAACTGGCCTCTGCCACTCGTCGTCGCCTCGTCACGCTCTCCATCGTTTCCCTAACGCGTGAATTGCACGCTATCGATGACTGCGTGGAGGCTGTGCTTTGATTTCTGACCCATTCGTAGCTGAGAGCGCTTTCTTGACTTTGGTTTCGAGAAAGTCCTGGAAGGAAAGGGTAGCAGTATCATGAATAGCAAACAAACCTGTCTTGGATTTTCTAGAACCTGTAGAAGACGAAGCACAGGTTGCTTCTTCTTCTCCTCCTCGTTCTCCTTTTTTTCTTCATTTCCCTCTGGTTTCTTCCGCACCAGTTTAGTGCTTCTTATTCTGGGTGTAATCTACTGTTGCTCCTCTCTTTTCCTCAGTTCATTCCCTTTCATAATGAGGAATTATGAGATGCTGTCCTGCAATTCTAAACAAAATTGTGAACAAATAACGTTCTCAAAGCTCAAAACAGCGAAAGCGCTTGGAAGTTTTTCTTAAAGTACATTCTTCTCAAAGTAACAGCGCAAATCCATTAACTTTTTCCCGCTTTCTTTTTTCCAGTCCCCTTGAAGTCGTTCGCCCTTAACTGAGATACTGCTAGAGAGAGTTTCCTTGTTACTTCTACTACTTATAATTTCTGGAATTTTTCGATTCCATCGGCTGCGAAGCTCTTTGATAGAACGAGAAACAAGTTAAAAATAAAAGGAATGTGAATCCCAAGCACTTATTTTTACGTCTGGCCGAAACGTTCGGGCGAGTCTGGGCGTTTGATGTAGAGTTTCGAGAACTTCGTGTGGCAATTTTGTTGTGCAATAACTTCTGCCGAAATGTTTCCATCTTTTAAGTCCTCAGGAAAATTATGAAAAGTTAGTTTTTATGGAAAGTTGATATGCAATTTATTTTCCATGTTTTGGTTTTCTATCAATGGAACGTCCGTCAACGCTGGGAAGATATTATTGAAGGATTACATGTTTGTCATCATCAATTACATATCTCTTTATATTTGGGATATTTGGAATATTCGCCCTCTCATTCTTTGATTCATTTGCGTTTGTTTTCTTGTTGGTTTCTTTGCTAAAAGACTAATTTTTTTTTATTTAGGTCTCCAAAGGACAAGTGCACTCTTTCTGTAAAGTTTTTCGGCTCACATGTTCTGCATTATCAACAAAGAAATGTAATGCTCCTGAAAATTTCTGGAAAGAAATGCTAGTCGTTCGAATATAATCAGGTGTTCAAAATAGCTAATCATGATCACAAAAATGGCCGTCGTAGACCTTGACCGTGTTTTTGCAGTCAACTAAAGCCGCGTCGACGTTGTTCCGACGTTTCTGGATCGCATTTTTGTCGCATTAAATGCACGGTCGATTTCATGCAGTTTACCCGAGTTCTTTCATTCGCACCTCGGTCAATTTGCAAATTTTATATTTATTTTACATATATTGTTTAATTTTTCTTTTGTCTATTATAGACAGTCTATGTATTGTTTATTTTTCTACAGTTTACTAATCCATATCTGTTTATTCGCTTTACTTTCAACATTTCTGGTCGTTCGAGAAAAAAGGCATCAAATTTCTATTTCTATTCAGAAATAACCTCCTACAGGATTTTTCTGCTTTTTTTGAGTGGAAATTAGTTTTTTTGTTGACATTTAAAAAATATTTTTGTGCCCTCACAAGTAAGCCATGAAACTCGTCCTCAGTAGCACATATTTTCATCTTCTTCAATATTTCACCTATTAAAAATAAATTTAAAAGCTCCTGTTGCCGATTCCATCGCTACCAACATTTAATCCGCCAAGTCTACGTCCGATTTTTTCTCTAATGTTCTGACAGTTATCATTTTCAAAAAAAATCCATTGACATCTAGGATATAGTTATTGAAAAATGAAGTTGAAAATGGAAAGATGAATCCTCAGGATCACACTATCAAAATAAATCCAGAACGGCAAGTAGTTTTCTTCTTGATACGGTAAGCCCGCAGATCGCTCCGATTTCCGTTTACATTGGTTCTGTAGGCCGTGGAACCGTTTGAACTCAACACAATCTTCAAATCGCTTTGATTGCCTCTGTTTAGCCCTGTTATTCTTTTCTGAAAACATTGCAAAAAATTAAATCTCGGCATTATTCTCTCTTCACATTTCTCTGTAAGTTCAAAAATAGTACTTTTCTAAATGTTTCTCTTTAAATAATTTCGTAGGGTTTTACTATTTCTACGGCTTGTTTCTATGTTTAACGCCTCTTCCACTCGAACTTCTTCACTCATTGGGAAGACTGTCCATAACTTCCTGGTTCGTAGTGACTTTTCCAGCCTGAAGAGTCCCAGAGTCCCTTCCTCTTTTACTTCCCACTGAAAACACACACTTCTCATCTTATCTTAATTAGACCAAAGAAGGCGTGGCTTACCCTCAACGGTGATTGGCGGTTGATGGTGTGTCTTTTCTTGGTGTGTTTCTTCTTGTTGGTTTGACTTAAAACCCATAATTAGATAATTTTAAAATAAAAATGATTAATTACTTTGAAATCTGATGATTGGGTAGCTTGTTGTTGTCAGTTTGTGTATCGAAATAAAGATGGTGAGTGTACAATTTTATTGATTTTCTTTTCAATTATAGGTTAGTTGCACTTACTCAGATGTGTGTACATAACCTCGGCACCATTTCCAACAAATCCTTGAGACTAACACCAACTTGTCCGCACTACTGAACTGTGTTTAGTTCTCTGTAGATCTTGCGAAGAAAATATCTTTTTTCTCAGTGTTTCCAGTCTTGCTCTTCATGTCGGGTGACGTAGCAAAGTCGCTAATAGATTCCGCTGTTTCTGTACGATCGGAGGTTCGAATTCACCCTAGTGCCAACCAATCCTCTCATACCTTCGGGGTCAAAAAATTGGTACCAGACTTGTCTGGGAGGATAGAAACACTGACCTGACACATCGGCAAGCCACGGCAAGTCGTTGTATAGGCCAGTTACACGCTCGTAGACCTCGGACGATTCCGAATTGAAGTGAACGTAATGGTGCTCCCAAGCGGAATAATTAACGCCAGATTCATCCTGTATCCTTTGATTTTTTATGCGTGCAGTTAACGATATCTTTTAAATCAAATACACTCATCACGCAAATACCATACAAGAAGTTTGTTTACCCAATGTGTCGCGTCTGCAGTAAATTTCAAGTTATCTTCGTTAGACACATACGCACCCTGACCTCTGCCGTGCTCCAGTTGAACACGCACTGCGATCGCGCCGGTAAACCTAAGTATCTGACATTTCTGTTGGATTTTCCTGCACAAATGAAATCCCATTGAAATTGGTCTATTTACGAACATTCATCGAGTCATCAATGCTTTTTTTGGCAGAGAAATGTTTCTTGTGGTTACCATCTGTGCCGATTTACGTCTGACTTTCTGGTGTGGTTTTGTGCTGGAGCAGAATGTTACGTAAAGCATGCGTTTACCACATTATCTTCTACAATCGCCCGTTATTTCCACTATACGAAATTCTCACATCTGGCGCGCTCATCGTGATTATTTTTTGTAAGCAATATTCCTATTGGAACGTTTATTTGCGTCCTTTTATAAATAAACAGAGTCAGAATCAACAACACAAAGAAATTGTATCAGGAAATGTTATTTTACGTGGAACAACCACGCGCTGAAAAACGATCGCTTGTAAGAACTATAAATTGGCCTGCTCACAGGATTTAGGAGGTTACCCCACACATGACTAACTTAGGATCGAAAAACAGAACGTTAAATTCTGTCATTTCTTGAATTCTCTTCTGCCACTCAACTCTTCTGTAAATATTGTCATTGAGTGCAAATTTTGAGGCCTAAAAAAATTGCAATTTAAAATCGATGATCACTTTTTGCCAAGGAAGTTCTAGCATCTGGAGTTTTTTTTTTTTTGCGTTTTCGCTTCCATTTGAATGCTTCATGTTGTGTGTGATATTTTCTGCGTTTAAAGAATTACTCCACCGCTGTTATTGACGTTTTCCCCTCTCTTTTTCTTTGCTGAGTTTATAGTATCTTCATTCGGCGCAGCAAATCAGCGGTTGACCTCTCTGTGGTTGCAGGTGCGCCGCCATTTTGCGAAGGAGGAGGTGCTGCGCCGGGAGCAGCAATCGCATGTCGATGTGGATTCTCTACGGGTGTTTCATCGTCACTTTTTTCTACCTGCTCACCGTCACAAACATATTCGAAACGAACAAAAGTATTCACGAATTCATCAAATCGTCTCGAGTGAAGTACGCTCGATATCGTGAAGGAGTGGCTGCCGCTAAGGCTCAGAATCAGCCGAAACAGCTGCAAAAGCAGGGGGGTAAGTGGAAACAGTTGTTTCTTCATCATCTGGATGATTCCCATTTCACTGTTGTCCCATTGTCCTCACAATGTTATTGCTAAGCTACCGCATAGCAGCCAAATCTGTCCGAGTCGTTCTCCGTTCGCCTTCAAGTGTACCTTAGCAGCTTTTCGAGGAAGAGAGAAAAAAGAGAAACTCCCTGAGGGGTTATAAAGGTAGAAAATAAGTAGTTGCTCATTTATTCTCTATCATAATTTGTCTTCATGCTGCCAATCCTTGAGAACAAAAAGAAAAAGTTTGGAAGTGTAATTTTATCATACTACCATCAACTGAAATATCTGTCCCCAGTTCACCGTGTTGCTGCTTTTTTAGGATCTCTATGAATTTCTAAGTAGACAAAGGCTTTTTCGAACCATACAAAGTTTCTTTTGATTTAGTCATGCAGAAATAAATTTTATCCGTAGCAAACAAATATTGTTACAAATATAAGTGGAAAAAATGCAATTTTGAAACGATGAGATGATTTTCGACACGACACACATGTATCCTTCTTATGAACCCAGGATTGAAGACTAATAGTTGGATTTTCGAACCAACAGTTGTTTACAAAGGCTAGTTCCTAAATCACAGTTACGGTAAATACTGTCCCAGAGACCCATGTACTAGTCATGGAATGCTCGCATCGCAGAACCTGCGTTTTCCGTGCAATCGAAACACTCAATGCTATTTGGTTAAATATTACTTGATCAGCTTCGATGAAAAATTCCCAAGATTTCGTTTCTCAAATTGTCCTTAGAGATTTCTATGATGAGAATGTATAAAGCAAAAAAGTTAGGAGTATTTGTCAATCATTAATTCAATTTGTTTACCAAACTATATACTTAGACGCAGAGGAAAATTGAGGATTTTCTGATTCTTTTGCTTTGCGTCGGAGGAAAAATTGCAATAGATATTTATGTACCAGCAGTATCTTCGAGAAATATACAGCCTTAGTTTTTTTTTCCAATTCTTCTCATTTTTTTTAAAACGTTCTTGGAATAATAAAAAACCGATTTTAAGCGGAAACGTTGGAAAAATAAAAGAAGTGCGAATTCATTGGTGCAGGCTCGTTGAATCGCAATCGTGGAAAACTTCTGTCTTTTTCTTCCACGCTAGAAACTCATGCACTGATCTTTTCCTACTGTTGCTACAGTACTCTTTACTTTGTGGCATTGCGGTTCTGTTTGGGAAATCCTCCTGTAATGACACTGTTAATGAGAGTTAATCGCCATCTCCCATGGGATCCGAGTAACTGCCGCAGATGAGCGCAACGCTACATCTGCACTTTTGTTCATTATTGAGTCTGGCGAGGATCCCATTCACATCTGGCCCGCTGGATAATGAACGTGGTCAGCTGAGTTCAGGAAGATTCGGGGATACTGCGGTTATAACTGGTCATTTTCTTGAAAAAAAAAATCCATTCTTTTTGTTCAAAATATTGCCAAAATAAAAAAATAAAAATAAAAATAAAAAATATTTGCCGTTCAAAATAAAATACGGGTAGGAAACCAATGTAAGGCCATGATATGTGTTTTTTCCACCTCTTTCTTTTCATCAACACCTCCTTCTTTTTGTAAAGAAATGGAATAGGATCATGAAATTTGTCCTGATTAATTCAGAAACCTGAAAATTGGTTGGTTCCCGGGAAAATCTCATTGTTTTCTTCGTTCTTCAATCCATTTGTTGTTTGAAAACATTGCATCGATCCGAAACTTTTGTTGTACATCAGCTGTTAACCGTGGAATGACTCAAACTCAGGATATTGAACACAGTTACACATGATTGCTATAGTGCAGCAGCGAAGTGAATTCTTCTGGATATTTCCCTCGAAAAATTGGATTAAACCAGTAATAAAGTTGCGAATCCAGAAAATTAGAAAGAATTGAAATTTAGGAATTTCAAGAATAGTGGAGTTTATATTCGAGTAGAAAATTTTCGCACGATGCCGAAACATTGAAGAAAATCGATTGAATCTTCATATCAAAAATTATCCTTTGATATCTTTTCGATCTAAACCTAATCAGAGTGTTTTTATGTCACTCACTGTCCTTGAGAGCTACCAGAAATTTGTAAGATCTGCAAATTTTTTCCGTCTAATCTAATTAGTTTCACTCCTCATTCAATGATCAGCGTTCGTGAAATTCGAGATGCGTTGGTTGTCACAGGTTTCAATGGATTCTGGATGTTTTACTAGTGAAAAGCTCCTAATAGTTCGAGTCCTCTCCTCGATCATCAGAATTTTTTGACAGGATACTCTTTTTCTGTTTACTTGTGTTCTATTTTAAAACAATTACTGGCTGAATGGAGCTGAAATCATGAATTTAGTTATGTTAGAATTTTATCCCTAAAAGTTAGTGTAAGGCGAAGTGTAATGTTTTTCTGAACAATATGCATGTGCTGCAGAATGCGATTATCACGAATTCTCACTTTTTGTAAACTTAAAAGCCAGGGTTTTTCTTGTGGAAAACGAATGCGAGGAAGAAATCGGAGGAAATCTATTTGAATCTAAAATTTCACTGAAAGCGTTACACTCTATCCACTCAGGTTTCAGATAATGACACAGGAACGAAAAACTTGAGGGAAATTTGAAGAATTTCATTTCCAAGAAAAATAACTGCAGAAGTGCATGTTTTATGAAATAAGAAACACTAAAACGGAATCATTTTGCCGAAAATGAAGTTACAGATTATAGTACAACGTGGCTAATTGCTTTAACTTTAATGCTATATCTATAAGAAAAGCACAATAAAGCGAAAAGAAAATTCTGGAAGAAAAAACAGTTGAAGTTCCAATTTTGTCGCTGTGTACAGAATTGGGTCTTGTCCTGAAATCTAAATTTTTACCTGGAATTTTCCATTTCGCGATTCTATTGCTAAATCTACTCCATTTATTTCTACAGGCTCTTTCTTTACTTAGTTTTCTCTATGGAAAAGGTGCTAGGCCCCCATACTCAGTGAAAGCGTACATAGCGCCGTGGTAAGAGATCAGTGCTACCCTCTCACGGTCAATGGGTCGAAACCGCGGCGGGCCAACCAAACCTTTCCTCCTACTGGAGTCGATTCGTGTCAGATGTGGCGGTAAGGTGAAAACACTGACTTGAAATTACGGTTGGCCCCAGCAACTCATTGTGTAGGCCGTATTCGCGTTCCTAAACCTCGAACCATTTTGAATTGAATTCGAACGAGTTTATGTGTCCCACGCAGATTAATCGACACTAGACACTTTATCCTCTATTCTTTAATAAGATTAAAATAAAACCACTTTTTTAAGTGTTCGACTATCCGCTCAACAATTCACCGCAGGATATTTTCGACACCTGCCCTTTCGTTGCGCCTGATCCATGGGACCCGGAGATTCTCAACTATATCGAAGTAAAGTACGGATTTTTCAATGTAAGTCGACTTTCGAACGATAGTTCCCTTTTCCCACGGGACAAATCTCAGACATAACAAACAGCTCGCTATCAGTTTACGACATCGCTTTTACAATACTCATGTGTTTCCCACAGGATGATTGGAGATTAGAATGAAAATAATCCTTCCTTCCCTTCCTTTTTTCGCTTGAGAGTCACGGAATGAATTCTGAGTTTGCATACTGTAAAAGGACAGATTAGAGCCGTAAATCGTAAAACCTCGTCTGTACATTTAATTATGGCGACGATGCCATTCTTCGTAGAATTTATGCTCTACAGCTGCAGTTTTTTGCGCGGCGCTCGTCCCAAAACACCTGCACTTATAACTGGCCGAGATTTATACTAGTCATTTCGTCCAGGTAATAGTCTCCACCAGCATTTATGGGGTTTATGACCGCCATGAAATTATAATCCGGGCTCCACAGGACGTTCTGCAGTTTTTGCGCACAGATTCCTGCCCTTCGTGATTTTTATTTGACAGCCACTTTTTCGCGAGTGAAACTATTGGGTGATCCAATAAAGTGTTTTTCTGGACTATGGGAGGGAGGGGGAGTTGGGACGTTTTCACTGAGAGTCCCTCAGAAATACGTAAGAGTATTGTAAAAATCAAAAGAAGGAATATCTTAGAAAAATATGATTATTTTTGAAGACGATTGTTATAATGCTTCTAAAGCACCTAAGAGAAATTATGTTTGTAATAGTTTTGAAAAATAAAGGAAGTATTGAATACTGTGTTTTTTCTTGTGATGACCCAATATATTACTGTGAAAATAAGTAGCAAAAGAGAAGAAAACGATTTTCTTCCTTTAACTGAACCTGAAAAGTAGTGATTATAAGGTTTTAATAGTTTTTAACAGTGAAATAACGTCATTACGCGCAAATTTTTAGGCTTCAAAAAATTGCAATTTAAAATCAATAATCACTATTCACAGAAAAAACCTTAGCATCTAGAATTTTCTCCTCTTTTTCCTTACTTTTGAACCGTACGTGCCGTATGTGATAGTGACACTGACAGCTGTGTTTGTACAGAATTGTACAGTCAACGAGAAATGGGCTCCAATCACGGAACTTCGCAATGGTCGTGTACGAATACTGCGGGAGGGAAGCGCCAGGAAGTATGAATGTCGAGCGAGGTGAGAAGTGGGAGCAGAGCAGAAATTAAATCTGAAACGATGCTTGGAATATTTTCAGTGGTTTTGCTTTTCTTTTTCTTCTGCTTTTTTAATGTTCAATAAGCTCAGGTGTGTCAATTATTTGGATGAAGAACATGTCGATTTTGATCCATGGAAGGACATCGATGATCCGTTACCATTTCTATGCGACTTTGTACAAACGGAATGTATGTCCAGAAGACGAACCCTGTCCTACATTCACATGCAAATTGCGGAAATGAGGTTTGTAGAAGCACATATGTCTTTCTTTCCTTGATTTGTTCAATGATTTCAATGTCAAAAATGGAGTGCAACGCATCTGTCACAATCACGCTAATTTACGCAATCATTTCAAGTTTCCCCCAAGCATATAAAATGATAACTGACCGCCTGTAGAACGGGAAAATCGAATTTCATGGACAATAGTTTGTGAATGACACTTTTTTCTCCAGATTAGCTGGAATTTTGCTCAAAGGACAACATTTTCTGAATTTTTTCAACATACAGATTAAATTTCTCTCCATCAGGGAAACAGAATGTCTCCCTGATGGAGAGAAATTAAGCTGTGGTGAGAAAATACTATGGAAAATGAAAACCATGTTATTTGTCATAAACCATCGCTTTTCTACGTCTTGTGCAGAATAACTAAATGATGGTTTGTTACTGATAACTACACCAAAATTTTCAGTAGATTGGGATAGACCAAATAAATAGACAACAAAAAAATAAGATTTTGAAGAGCAAAGAAAAATTTGTCATAGTTGTGCTACTAAAACGGGAAAAAAACTCCGTTTGAAAATTGATTATGAAACAGTTTCTTTTGCTTTTGTAAATTTTTAACGTTTTTCTACAGTGCATTTTTTTAGCACGAAATCAGTACATGCTGCTATTCATCCGAATGTGCATGTTATTCTTGTAGATTCGGTGGCTTCTTCGCAAGCGATTAGGTACGTGAGCTTTTCTATTTGTTTATTCAAATGTTCTCCTACATACTGTTTATATTTGTGCCCCTACTTTCTTCATTTATGTGTAGCTTCTGTTTCGAAAAAGAAAATACAGGAAGGATAGCAGTTCTTACCGAAGTTTTCTGCAGAGTTAATAGAAGTACGACAGTCTGCTAAGCAGTTTTTACCTTTAGGGCCCTACCGCGTACTGTCAATTTTCTCACCAATGCTATGGATGCTGTGCAGTTCAGGAAGTTGAACAAAGTTGGTGCAAATAGTCGACCAAATGGTTTCGTGATGCTTTTCGGTGAGTAATTCGTCCGATTCAATGTGAAATTTGCGGATTTTCAGAACAAATAATAATAATAATAATAATAATAATAATAATAATAATAATAATAATAATAATAATAATAATAATAATAATAATAATAACAATAATATTAATAATAATAATAGCAGAGCTAATTAAAAGAAAAGATCATTGCACACAATATCTTATTTGTCTTTCTTGTCTGTTTTTTGCTGCTTTTTGTTTTTTTTTTTGTTTTTTCTTGAGGTTCACTTTCTCGAACCTTCAATTCAACTTCAAATTCTATTTTCTGTCTTCTATTTTTGCACAAATTTTCTTTTCCAACCTGTAGGTAAAACAACTGAGCCGGTGATGCGAGAAATGGTCGACCAGGAGCCGATCCCAGCTGACTGGACTTATTCGACCTACTGCAGAAAATATCTGGATGAATCCGTGTACATACCTGTACAGTATAGGAATGCAGGTTACAAGGTGCTCTTCTGTTTTATCTACGTATTTGAATTCTTTGTTTTTCGTTTTCAGCAGAGAAAAATGCGGAAATAAGCACTTCCATGCAAAAAAAAAACGTTCAGAATGTTTGATCTCACATTGACTTTTAATCTTCAGTCAGTTCTTTGGTGTACATTCGATCGATTCCGATTTGATATGAATTTTAGGGGCAGAAAAAAATGGAATTCTGGCAGGTTCTCAGATTTTGGCCTTGTAGCTTTCTCGAATATTTTCTTCACTGTTTTTTTTTTGCTGTAGTTGCTTTCACCTTACCAGTGAAAACTAAATTTTGGCTACTTGGCTTCAGTGGACCTCTGGACATATCGAGTTTTGCCTTAATACTCCAGAAATTACTCATAACTCCGCCTTATAATGGCGTCAAAGACCTTCATGGGCAATTAGTACCGACGAGTTGCAAATTACTGGAGATCTTTTGAAAAACTTTAACAAATCCCCTATTTAGACTATGTTACGTGCGACAATTGCTTATAAGTGAACTAAATTTGAAGTATAAAAACCTCTCCCAGTGTTCATCGGTAAAGGAATGGATTTTTTACTGCTAAAAAAGGGAACGGTTATAAAGGATCAACAACACAAGGTAAAATTTGAAGTTAACTCACTATCTTCAGACATTTGGAGCGCAAGACTATTCGGCAAGTTTGCTGAATTTTCCCAACTGCATGGGATTAGAGAAACGGGAATTCCAACACTCGTACAGGTTCCTCTTCTTTTTCCTTCTTTCTTTTTCACGGATTCCTGCAAAAAAAAAAAATTACGGTCATCGACCCGTTAACCATTTTTTCTTCAGACCTTTTGATCTACTGCTATCAATGGATCGAAAATTGAAGATCGCACATGAGACAGCACCTTGCCTGCGATCGCACAACAACATGCTCAAGTACTTGGAGAAATTTCTAAACTCATATAAAGGTACATAGTTATAAATTTACAATTTCACTATCAATTGTTCGTTTCTCCCTTGATTGAAAGTGCCGATCGAAGACAGAAAAGATTTCGGCGTCATCAATAAAATATACATGCATACTTGACCTCTGACTAAAAGCAAAGTAAAAAGAAGACAGAAGTGCCAAACACGATATCTTGTTTGACTGAATCTAAATAAAGTAAACATCGTTGCCGTTTTTGCCTCTTTTTATTTCCGTCTTACAGTACCAACATATGACATAAATACTGTATTTTCAGAATTTCATTCTACTTATTTTACTTAGCAAAACAAGCTACAGAAGGGCTAAAAGTAAAAAATTACATTCGTTTTGTAGTCAGTACAGAATGCGGCCAGCATCTGTACAAAAAATAGTTCCGTTTAAATTTCCCACTACTTAGAGTTCTCTGAATTTAAATTTTTTAGACACTTATCTCAATTTTCAAACATTTTCTTGAATTTGTCTGGTTCGATTCCTTTGTGTTTTTGTATTTCGTTGTACTTTGTGTTACTTTTTTTTCGAACAATTTTTAATTTTTACGGTCTGTACCCCACCTATAAAGTACAACAAACCGCCTAGACCTCAGCATAGTTTTTTGTCACTACTTGCAAATCTTTATCTGTATTTGCTGGAGCCTTTCCACAAATTCAGGATGCTGCTCGTAATGTTTGTCGTCCTTCCAGGCTCGTCAAAATTTTCGCTATCATGGGTGACGAAGCTTGCACACGATGATACTGGCCGTTTGTACAAAGGAGACAATGATTTATATAATTTCTTTGTGAAAAATAGACAAGAGGTAGGACTTAGTTCTATCTTCAGCGATTTATCTGATCTATAAATGAATCGTCAGAAAAGAGGCGAAACTATATCAGTTTTTTTTAATTTCTAGCATTTATCCTTGCTTCTGTAATTTATGATCGGAAAGTAGTGGAATGAACCCGTTTTTTCAACTAAAATTCTGAAATAAGGAAAACCGTGAAAGGAGGCGTGTATGTGTCTTTTTTTTCAGCTCGATAACTCTTTTCTGTTCTTCTTAGGCGATCATGGACCTCGTTTCGGAAAAGTATGTTTCCTTTTGTTTACAAATATTTACTGTTTACTTGATTAAAATGATGTTTCGTGGTGTTTTCAGCTGAATTCCTGAACGTTTTCAGGAAACTAAAACTGCGTTTGGAAGAAACGAGGCGAACAATCCGTTCCTATACGTGACGGTTCCAAAATCGATGAGGAACTCGGAGATGTTCCGAGTTCTCAAGGAGAAAGAGTACGAACTCATCACGCCGCATGACATTCATGCAACACTCAAAGATATTCTTGAGGTAAGCGTCATGAATGAGGTGATGTGACCATATCGATGATTGCGAGCGAATTTCGGAAACTATTCTTCTTCTCACCGCAAAGAGCTCATGCTTCCAACCTGTAGGCCTACAGATTTTTAGAGTAGCATGATTAAGCAAACTTTGATATTTTAGCTATTTTTGCAATAATACTTGTTCTGTACACTTGTCACTAAGTAACAAGATTGCTTACTAGGAATTTCCAGTGAATTTCAGTAGGAACATCTTCTACTAAATTTTAATTCATTTTTAACTCTGAATTATTTTATCCTGCAGTGTACAGATCATCCACGTACTTTAACTCCTTGTAGGGATATGCGTTTAAAAATGGGTTTGATAACCTTCGGTTTCTAGGTTATTCCGAAGGACTTCAATTTGAATAAGATCCTGAGGATATGAGCTTACTCATGCATCGACCCTATTCAAATTTTTTCCCTAAAATTACTCGTCTTTTTTTGGGTATGCTTCCATTTTTTTTCTAGGAGCAACCATTTTCCAACTTCGTCGACACCGCGTTCAAGTCTTTTTTGCCTTCGAGCAGAGGTTCCTCACTTTTGCGTGAGTTCGAACCGAGAACGGCACGGAATTGCAAGACGTTGCCCATACCATTTCAGTACTGCATCTGCCAGTATGCTAAAGTACCACTTGAGTGAGTATGTTCCTAGAGATTCCAGGAAAAAAGATTGAAATTATTCAGCTACCTTACTAGAAGGAAAATATGTTTTGAAAAATGACTTCTTTCTACAGACTAATGATTTTCAGTGATGACTCCTTAGCAATAAAGTTGGGGCAATTTGCTGTCGACGGCATCAATAATATTCTGAAGCAAAATAATGCGTCAGAAAACTGTACACATCTTATTCTTCATCAGGTAACAAACCTATTTGCAAGATCACGCACCTATTGATTGATAGTCTAATAGGTTGGACTAATAAGATCGATATTTCTGTTGGTGACGTCATTTTATTGTTTAGGTCCATTCCGTTTCTCGTTATGTTCTTCCCGAAGAGCAAATGAGAACCACTGCGATTTATGACGTAACATTCCAAGCATCTCCTTCCGCCGGACTATTTCAGGTAAGCAAATTTGTGTTTTAAATTCCCAGTCCGTTCTGAAGAGGAAAATTTATTGCGAATTTACGAGAATTTTCTCAACAACTAAAATGATGTTGAAATGCTGGTTTACTGAAACAGTGGCTTGATTCATGTAGAGACGAATACAAATGAAAAGAGAGGAAAAGGAGGTAAAATTATTGACTAAATTAAAAAAGTACTAAACATCAAAATGGAACCGCTAAGATGTGGCGACGAGAAAGTAAATTTTGAATTCGAAGAGTCACGGATAATGCAAAAGTTTATGTCACCCTGAAAGGTCCCTTTGCAAATTAGTGAACACACTTATTCTTAAAAAATCCTTCAAAGCCCACACTGTTCCAAAATTCTTCCTCTTCCAAAACTCATTTAAGACCACAGGAACGGTCAAGGAAACGGTACAAAAGCTAAAAGAATGCCGATCCCAGCATTTTCTATAACTATTTCTTGCATCTTCAGCATTTCAGCAATTTTTTTTATTCATTCGTTGCTATGTGAATGAGAGGCGAATCTATACTAAATAAAGGGAGGTGGATATTCTTTTCGAATGTTGATGTGCGGTTTATACGAATATTAAGCCAGCTGCCATCACCGAGGAAACACGAACGTAAGTGAAAGAGATTGACGTGGATCGGATCCAAAAAGGTTCCTCATCGAAGTGAAACTTAACTGATCAAAATTATTTTATTGTTCGAGCTCATCACTAATTTTTCTCCTCTACGAACCGATGCCTCATGTTTCATGCAAAGGGTAAAATGTTTTCACTAAAAACAAAATAAAATATTCATCCGCCTTGTTCATCTATACTCTTTATTTTCTTATTTGTGTTCTAATCTTTCTGTATTTGGGTGCTTGTCATATTTTATTACAGTTACACCTTATTTCTACTTTATTGTATTCAATTTAACCAGTTGCATCTAACGTGAGCAGTCCTGAACAGGATTAAAAGAGCATCAGATGAAAGACAACCATGTGAGCAGGCACGGTTTCTGAAAGGGTTGCTCACATACACACCGTTTCGAAACTCATCGAAGTATCGCGAGAATACAAGATTCCTCTCTGTTCCACCTTCATCAACTTGAGGGAACGCTTCGATTCAGTTGAGACAGAAGCGGGCATGGGAGCCAACGTGTTTTTACTCCATACATAAAGATACGTTGTGAGTTATATAGCAACTTTACGACTAAAATTCCACAACAATGGCGTATTGCAAGCAGGAGGAAAATGCAGTCATAGAAGACTTAATCGAAAGGTGATTCTAGGAGTATCCCGCTTTACGCAGTTGAAAGTGAGAACTCGAACTTATGTCCTACGTCAACGATTGAAGATCGAGACGGTGCCGCATATCCCAAGTAAAATTAAGTGGACGTTTCAACTCATCAGAGCTGGGGGCACTGGATACCACGCTATATCAAACACACTGCAGAAAGACCATCGACCCGAAGTTCAGACCTTCCCACGGAGTTCTTCAAAGATAGATGCGATCTTTTTTGAGTCCCTCACAAGAAGAGAAGCCGCTGGAGAACACTTAGGTACGACCAGGACAAATGGAAGTATTACTGGTACCCGCTCGACAGGTGACAGGAGCATAGGTGCAGGTGAACCAGCTGAAAGCATTTGTGGAGTTATACATTAAAATGTAATTCCTAACCTTCTTTGAATCTTGAAATTGTACAGTTGAATCGCGCACTATCTTTTTTTACTAGAACCAAGATTATCGATGTTTATCCTGGCTGGCTTTTCGGTGTCGTCAGAGGCTGGGAAATCAAACACACATGTAATCCATCCCCTGAAACGCCTAGTCATCTCACAAGAGTAGCAAACAAATTGCTCAAAGACAACGTGAGAGAGGCGAACCAAAGATAGTGCTCACCTTGATAGCCATAAAACCGCGATGTTAGTGGAGCATCGTTTGATAGATCTGCACCATCAACACTAACTAATAACTATCCACCTTTCGTCTAACCCCGTAGGTCAAAACCCGCACAGGTCTTGCTTGATACGGCGCCTGCTCGTTGGTCACAGCTATGCATTCTTGCGTACGATTCATGATTGGACTTTTGGCTGTTATGTTATGATATGAAACGCTTCCAATGCTTTTCGCGCTAGGACGTCAGGTTCCCGTGCCAAGATCGTGACTGCTATAATGAAATGGGTGTGTTCATTATACTTTCTGCCATGAGCACTCAAAACGGTTGATGATTCTGATCTTGCAACTCTATCTAGGTGCTCCTTGGCCCAGATACATAGTCCTCTTCTTGTTTCGCCAACTTACTCATCCCCACTTAATCGACAAGTAATGAGACTAAGACATAATCCATGTTTCCTCCTAGATCTGTATTTTGCGCAACATCTGAGTTCGATGCAAAGATTAGAACCAATTATCGAAATATCCTCTTGAAGTTTTTCAGTTATTTTTGTTGTTTTTTACTTTTGTTTCGTTTGACTATTTCTCTTTTTCCTTCGTTATTTTTTGTCATATTAATTTTTACTATTGTTGTATTTCTCTGAAAATGATGCGGTCCAAAAATGTTCTCATCGGTCAATTTTTTAGATCCCAATTCGTTCTAAAAATGGTGTGTTTATGCTGGCCGGATCAACATTTACCCGTCTCAACGAATACGGGAAACAGTCGGTTTGTGTCGCTAAGGACACACTAAAACCGTTATGTTACTGTAAAAATCAACGAATCGAGACAAATTCTTAGATATCGTCTTGAATTGAAACGGGTATTCTCCTCTAGTGCCTTCTCGGTCTTCGTATATGATGTGATTGTTTTATTTTTGTGATTTTAATCATTTCCTGGAGCTTTCCACACGTTTGTGTCTTCTCTTCTCGGACCAAGGTCCGCAAAGCGAACTCTTGTTCATGTTATTCTCTTACCAGAAGTGCTCTCAGGTTGACCTTTTTTTGTTTTCGAGCGTGAATTCGCCAGAAATTCACAGGGAATACAAAGCAAAAAACCTCTTTGTTAGGAAAAATTCTCTGCAAATCGTTATTACTCCCATATCAACCATACTACGCTGTCTATTTTCAATTTTCTTGCTTAATGAAATTTATCATTTTGTAATTTCGTTGCTTCGGCTGGAAATTCAATAACGATTTGCGATTTCTAGTTCTCTGGAATTGATTGCGATATCCAACTTATTTCCAGCGCTATGAGTATGAGTATGAATTGAGCGGGATTTTATGATGAAGCTATGGTTGTAAAATTTGGGACCAGATTTTTACAATCTACCGTACAGCTCCTAATTTTTTAGAATGGAATTTTGTGAACGTGTATATTACCGATTTTAGCTGAAGAAACATTTCTCTGCCTTCGGCAATTTTCTCACCCGGTTTTTTTTCGTGCAGTGGGAAAATTTTTCCCATTTTTGTGTTGGTTCCGTTTTTTTTCGTGCACTTTCAACAAAAACCCACTTCAAACTGCTGGTCCACGCGATTCGATGGTGCATGTTCTTTTTTCAATGTTCACCAAAGCGTGTGTGTGTATATGATCTCTATGATGGGCTCACATTTTACATACACTTTGATATTCAGTTTTTTTAATTGTTTTTATTTTGCTAAGAAGATGTTTTTTATAAATATGTATATTACGCTTTTCTGTTTTTGATGTGTCTTTGTTAGAATATCAGTGTGGGGATAATTACTGAACGTTCTACAACGAGAATCAGCTGAAACATCCCCAACTTCTGTCGGGTGCAATGAAAATTTTGGAGAGGGCGAATCGACGTTATCAGCTGTTTTTTAGACTCTGCCTCGGAGTCTTCTGTTTGCTAGGAAGTGCAAAACATTGTCATGTAAACAAGTCACTCAGTTGTTTTCTAAAAAGAGAAGAACAATGAGAGGAATTTCTTGGTTGTTGTGGAACTGGGAAGTGAAAGAAATCCTTAACGGTGCCAAGAAAGTGATATAGCAGTTTGCGCGATTTCATCTGCTTACCACACATTCCGTGAATAATACTGAATTCTGGTTTTTTAAAGTGGTTGGGGAGAATTGTAATGCATGCAGAAATCGTTAACTTAGTTATTCAATTTTAAGCGCATATTTCAACCACCCGGAAATAATATAGCACAGATGGATCCGGTTACAAATCCCTTTTCTACGTTTTCAATTTGGTGCAAGTCACCACAACTGAAGTTAAAGACAACTTTTTTCCTTTTTTGGATATTCCTGAATCGTTTGGGAAATGTCTATGGAATTTCCGAGAAATTGTCTATAGAATATTCGATACGATAAACGATCGATACGAAAGAAGGAAGAATTGTATATGTAAGTTTAATCCGTTCCACAATAACACTTGTACCGTTCAGATAGTCTACCAAGACCTGCATTCCTATGCTCCATGCGAGGAAGTCTTTTTTTCCTCTTTTCAATCACTTCTACTTTCTGATTTCATTTCTTCTCATGAGCAGAAACTGTATGGCATCCACCCACTCCTAACATAGCGTTCCGACGTGGGTGATTCTCTACACAAAAGAGATTTTTTATTGGCAATTATTAGTTTTAACTTTCATTTAGACATATTTTATTGGCTTCAAGCTTTCACGCCCATGTTTATAGACTAAAATTTTAGTCTAAGTGTTATCTTATCTATTTTAACGAGGTCTCTACGACCATGCCCTGGCTGGCGTTGGTCATGATTGAAGCACACAGCAAGGTTTGTGGTGTTCCCCGCGGTGTGATAAGAAACTTCGGATCGTCATAGTGCTGAATCATTGCTGAAACTATCGCTTTACTTATTCTCTTGTGCAAACAACGTAAGAATTTATGAACGCTTGAGGAAACTCATAAATCATATATTTTGTGCAAGAAAAATAAAAATGGCTAGTTAATATTTATTTTGATATCAAACTCGAGAAAAAAGCATTGATTCAAGCTTTCAGCTGTAGTTTTCAGTGAGATAACAAATTTGGTAGAATGGTATCTCAAACTCGTTACTTATTATTCTATTTCATATGTTATTGGTCGTTTTTGTCATTTTTCTTTGCTTTTCGAAAAAAATCTCAAATACCATGCACACGAAAAATAAGACAACTTAATGGTTTACGGTTGAAAAAAAGAAAAAAGAAAGTAATTTTATGTGTGCTTTTTTCTGTTTTTTTCCTTTTTCTGTTAATAGTCAAGTAGTGAAAGGTATCTAACTATACTTTTACTAATTAATTAGAAGTTCCCATACATCTCAATCACACACCCTTTCTCTAAATATTTTTTCGGTTCTTCTTCGACGATTTTGATTTTTTTTTACTGATTCAGTAATTCATTTCCTCTCCCATAGAAACGAATTCCCTTACTGTGTAGTTATTTCACAGAAGTGCTCCACATTGATTGTACCGTTGAATGTACCTCCCTGTCTGTCCTGGAGTTTCTTATTTTCAAACCGGAGTGTTATATGAATCACTTGTCAGAATCCCCTTGCAGAGCAAAGAACAGAAAAGAAAACATTTTAGTGTCTATGCTACTATTGAGTATTTAGTGCAAATCTTCAGTGAGTAATTTATGAAGTCCCTTGATTCCTGTGGATTTGCAAGTTGGAAGGTTAATTTAGTTGGAAGAGTAAAATTTCCCGAATCTTTTCAATGGTAATCACATACATTTCTTAATTTTTTATTCCCGACTTCACTTCTGTTTTATTTGATTGTTCATTCCCTATTTAATTATTCACGAATTATATGATAGCTCACGTTAAAAAACGACTTTCCGAGAGATTCTGTTTTTTCAGTTTCTCTTTGTTTTGCCGAATTATATGCGAAGAACTCTGATCAAAATTTAGACCCAAACCTAGGTCCCCATAGTTGATAGTTCCCATTTTCCAAAGCATTTCAGTTGAATCCCTAGCAGTTGGCCTATGTGACATTGCTACGCAGTCAAGCGATAGGACTTCCATGATATTCATGGGCTTTGCCGGTGGCGATAAGCTGGTGGAGATGAGAATTTTTCTCGATTTTTTTAATATATGACCGAGACATAGGCGAGAAAGATCAAAACCAAGCGATAACAGAAGTCCAAAGCATAAGGAGAGTAAGGAGAGTTCGATATGGAAGCGACCTCTAACGTATCCATTTGTTTCGCATTTGTTGACAGTTCACAGTTCGTCATATTTTTCGTTTTGCGCTTTTTATTTGCACACTGTGCACATACATTTGTCTAAGGAGTTTCATCGTGTTTTTGATTGCAGTATCAGCATTTGGTTGCGTCCCTTAGATACATACATTTGAATGTGAACAGTGCTTTGATTCCTCATCATGTTGTCACTACTTCAATTTTGTTTTCGATTCCTCACGTCGTGACGTCTTCGGCTTCAGAAGGATCCGCGGTCGAAATGAAAGTTGCAGCTATCAAAAGACTTCTTCTGCCTCCTGTCAGTTATGCAACAAATATTTCACTTCTACGCTCTATCTTATTGTTATTATTATTATTACTATTGATGTTATTATAACCATTTTCACTATTATTATTATTATTATTATTATTATTATTATTATTATTATTATTATTATTATTGCTGTAGTGATGTAAAGAGCCATCTATTTTAGCTGAGATCCAATATTCTTCGCTAATTGAAATATTATTCAAACAAACATTCTATGTAATACATGGACTTCCATGCAATTTTTTTTATAACGTTTTTGTTTCCAGTGTTTTACCTTTTCTTATTTGTTGCATTCGTGAAGAGATTTTGTAAATGATTACGTTGGATTCACATAGACGCACATAAAATATTTCAATTACCTAAAACCTAAACCCACTTTTTTTAATTAAAGAATTCTTTCATGCTGTTTGAAACCTTGGAAATATTAGATAAACAGGATTGGAGAGAAGGTTCAGATCCACGTATAAGGAGATCTTTTTTTAAGTAATCTTTTCAGATGACTGGACTTTGGTTACTTTACGGATTCGTTATAATCGGAGTACTGTACTACGTAAGCTACGACGTATTTATTCAGGAAATAAATGAGCCTGAAAGGAATGAAAAAAATACCAGTTTACCGAGCAATAATTTAAGAGTAACAAGTGAGTTCCTCAAGAGTTTCTTCACGTTTCATTTCTATTGAAGAGTTTCGAAAAATTATTCATTGATTCACTATGTTATAGGACTGAATCGAGTAATTATTGATGTATCAGGAACAACAAAGCCCACTTACAAGGGCATCCAATCTTCCGTTCTCTAAATCCTTACTTATCTAAGGAACGAATATGACTAGAGAGCAACTTCCATCTGATCATAACAATTTTGAAAACCTGAATTCACTTTTAAAAATAGGAAAAAGTTATGCATTGTTGATGCGAATCAAGGCAGTTGCTGAAAAAAAAAAGATCAATAGCCTTAATTTGGCAACCACAAAACTTGTGTACGAGAGGATCTGACATGGGTCTTACGGATTCGAACTGATGCATTTGTGCCCTGGTGAAATCCCGCATCTCCACCTCCAAAACTATTTGTTCGGCCAAGGATGCATCTTTCCGCGACATCGCACCCTGAAAGAGAATGCAACACACAACGGCATGATATCGCACCTTGGGAGACAATAAGAGCCACTGGATTCCACGTGATATTAAAGGCAGCATACCACAAATCTGGGGTGGTATAGATTTCAGGTGGAGTATCCATATACGGGGTCGTAGATTATGGAGACAGGGACGGTTCCGCTCATCTCTCCCTTAATCAATGCAAGCAGCAGGCCCCTAAATGTTGTTTTACACGATGCCTTCTGTTGTAGCGCCCCACTTTTGCACGCGTAATGTCCCTTAATGCCTATCGGGGATTTTCGACGAATCGCAGGGCGGAGACGGAGCAAGGTTTGGAGCGTTGCAATAAATGCCGTCGTACAAAACAGCATTCTGGAGGAGGCTGTTTGCAGTAATGCAGGGAGAGATGAGCAGAACCACCTCGTTTCCATAATCTACGACCCCGTATACGGATACTCCACCAGAAATCCGCACCACCTCGGATTCGTGGTATGTTGCTTTTGACGTTATCACGACCGCGGCCTACATGATGCGTGGCAAACTGTCACGATATTGCACCCAACGAGTCATGACCTACATTGCATCGCACCCAATAAGTTAATGTGCTCACCTCTTTAACACCGCCGTACTTCCTGCTCTGACCTATGCTTCAGAAGCGTCACTGAACGCTCATCGCAATTTTTCCTGCTTACAAAGTGCCCAAGTGGAAACTCAAGAGCGATGCTAGGAGTATCCCGTTCTATACAGTTGAAGGACGAGATTCAACGCTCAATCTTCTCAATCTGTGAGGCAACTTGCGACATTGTCACAATCTTTTGACACCTTTTCACACCCGCCTTACTATCGCGATTAGCATTTCCACACTACTACGATACCATTTTCCACTAAGTCGAATGTGTCTTGAGACAACTTGAGATGGTAACCTATATCCCTCTCTACGGGAGGCGACCTGCATATATTCCACGACTAATAACAATGACAAGCACAGGGGATGAAATGAGAAAGGGAATTGTATTTCTGAACCAATTCTTTGAATCTTCGCCTAGTTTCAGCTAGTACTATTTCTGTTTAACTCGAAATCAAAATATAACATGGCAAAAGACAAATTATAGGCATAATGTTTCAGCTGTGAACAAAAATTCAACAAAACAACTTGACACTGATATTTTCGACTATTGCCCATACAAGCCTCCAGATCCATGGCATCAATCAATCATGGAATTCGTTGATGTGAAATATGGGTTTAAAGAGGTGGCTCTTATTTGCATTTAAATATAAGTCCTTCCTTGTGGTTTTAGGAGATGATGTCTCTATTTGTATTTTGCGTAAGCATTTTAACCTAATGGCTGCGCGACATAAATGCCATATTCTTTTTTTCCTTCTTTTAAACATAAGGTCTAGATTTTTTCAGCAATGTACTTCCAACGCCTCTTTGGATCCAATCACACGACTTGAGAACGGAATAATCACCCTTGATTTAGGCACAGAAGGATTCAGTTGTTGGGCGAGGTGGGTGAATAAGACATTCTTCAAATATCTCACATGAAACATCGAGGTAGCGTCATTTGAATGAAAATGAAAGGTTTCTTTCCGTAAAAGTGACTCTAGGAAACGAAACCATTACAGCGTTTGACTAGTGTTCCCTCTTCCTTACAACAATCTGCCCGCACTAGTATCGCTTGAGATCGATCAGAAAGTGGGCACCAGTAATACTCCCATTTGTCTCGATCGCGCGCAAGAGTTGCCTGGAAGCATCCTTTCTCGCGAGGGACTCGAGAAGCGTTGTACTTTTCTTTAAAGGACTTCGTAAAAAAGTCTGATCATTAAGTCGGCTGTCTTCCTGCGGTGCGTTTGATGTCTCGTGGCATCCACTTGCTTACAGCCTTGGTCCAACGATTACCAATGAAACGCATCACGTGCCCGGCCCACCTAATTTGCTTCCCTCGGCATATGCGGCGGCGTCTCTGATCTTCGATCGGTGACGTAGGAGTGAATCCTTTCTGTCGCTTCCGTGAGTTACTCCTAGCATCGTCCTTTCAATTCCGCATTCTGATCGCATTTCCCTCTTGCTTGCGAAACGCCCACGTTTCCGAAGCGTAGGTCAGAGCAGGAAGAACGGTGGTAATAGGTGAGCACGGAGCCGGATGTTCCTGGTCCTTTTCACCACATCCTCGATGCTCTTGAATGCTCCCCAAGCCGTTCGTTTATTTCTGCCCAGCTCGGAGGTCAGGTCGTTCATCATGTTGATTTTCCGACCTAAATATACACAGCTGGAGCATTTGGGTATGTTCGTTCCGTTGGGCGCGAATGGGGCATCAGTCAGTTCCTCATAAACATCGTTTTGTCTAGGTTTAGTTGAAGACCGATCTTTTTCCGCGTTTCATCAAGTTCGGCCAGCATCCGTTCCGCCTGATTCATGTTTGATGTTATAAGAACGATGTTACCAGCGAAACGAAGATGGTGTAAATGACGGCCGTCAACTTCCACTCCCATGTTATCCCTTTCCAATCCTCGCATCGCGTTCTCGAGAGTGACACTGATTATTTTGGGTGAAATTGTGTCACCCTGACGAACTCCTCTTTTCACGTCGATTATGACATCATTGTAAAATGGGGGGAATGTAAAATTTTGTTCGTGAAGTTGCCATACAACTTACGAAGTACTTTTATGTAAGGATACTTCAACGAATTTTGAATCCGTGTGTATGTGGTCAATCGTACTGAACCCTTTTCGTACGGCTGTCCTTCATCTGATGTTCTTTCTATCCTGTTTAGGATTACTCCTGTGAAGAGCTTGCAGATGACAGACAATAAATAGATTGGACGATAGTAGCCGATGTCTTGTCTTGGGTCTTCCTTCTTATACAGCACGGTCTTGCTGGTTTTATATTGCTTAGGAGTCTTGCATTCCAACAGATAACGAGTAAAGAGCCAGTGTGTTGATGAGGACTGGCGGTAGGCACTTCATATGTTCAGGTTTGATTCTGTCAAGACAGGATGAAGTACGATTCTTCACCGACATGATGGCATGTGGGAACCCTCGGAACCCTCGGAATGGCATGTCCATCTTCCCTCAGATGGTGAGTAGGCAAGTGGGCATGGCTGTCGAAGACATCTGAGTAGAAGTCGCGAATGACATTTTCTATCCCCCTTCTCGATGCTGTAGTTGTTCCGTCTGAGGCCCGGATTGTTGTTTTACGATTGGCGGATTTCCGACGGCCGTAACGAATGTTCTGTCCCCCTCTGCAACTTCAGCCAACACTACTGCTCTTCTCTCTCTTTAAGGTCTCCCTTTATCGCCTCTCTGCAAAGTCTTGCGAGCTCGGACGTGAGTTCTTGGGTACCTGCATCTCGTGCAGCTCCACACTCACGTATCGGCTCTAAAGGTTTCGGATACAGGCATCTCTTGCTGGTTTTGAAACTCTTCGCTTTCCTCGTACGGTCGTGAACGTCATGTTCTGCAAGCCATTCGTCGTCGATGTTGTAAGTGACGGCATCTTTCCAAAAGCCGACAAACGAAGCGAAGAGCACCCAGTCAATGATGGATTTTGGAGTTTGCTTAGTTTTCTCCTCTCCGTGTAAGACAAAATCTTCCTCGAAAGAGGCGATGGTCCGATCCCGTATGAAACTTTGGTACAACAGTGACATCCGTCGGGCAAAACCTTTTACTGACGATGATGTGGTCAATTTCATTGTGATACTCTCCGTCAGGTGATTCCCACGTCTAGCGTAGAGACGAAGGCTTCTGGAATTGCGAGTTTCCATGGAAGGTCTTAGTCGTCATGATGAATTCTGAAAGGCTCTCTCCCTGCTCATTCCATTTAAGGCTGTGAGTTCCGATGTCAAGATCTCCAGGCGTTCTTCTGCGGCCAATTTTAGCGTTGAAATTACTAATTATGACCTTGTAGAAGGTGTGATACTCTATAGAACTTCTCAGGTCCATATAAAAAGCTTCGATTTCTTCTTCTTCTTCTAAACTTCTTAACTTGCATCATCAGATCTTCAATGGTCGCATCCGTTGTAAGCGTAGAGGCGTTATAAGCACACCAACTTAGTCCTTTTCCGTTTTGGTAGCCTACATGACTCCTGCAACCGCGTCCTTCACGGCGTTACCGCACCGGGCTTTCCTCCGGAATCAAGAGACTCTTTTCTACTAATGTGTTTTGTATAAAAATTTAAAACGGATCTCCCTCTTAGAGACCTTGTAACCTGCCCTAAGACGTAACCGCAACCTTGTATCTGCCCTAAGACGCAGGTGGATTCAGGATATGTACTCCCTGCTTCTGTTGTGCCAGGATTCGCTCTTAATACTCTAATATTCTTGTATCGCGCACATCGGTCCTCCCAAAAATCAAGTGACTGGGAGGTGCAGAAAAGGCAGTTTGAAGTCGCTTCCAATAAATAAGTTCCACTTGTTCACTCCGAGAGGGCGCAACGTTCTCCCAAAACTCATGGGGCTAGAGGCCGACTGTGGAAAGCGTGGTACAGTAGCGCCAGTAAGGACGGGGTTGCAGGAGTCATCTAGGATACCAAAATTGTGTAGAACTTGAGTGACGACCTGCACGTACCAGGCACGTATCAGAAGCTGTCATTGAAGAACTAATGATGCAAGCAAAGAAGATTAAGTACGACGTCGTCGTATTGACCGAGACGAGACGAATCCCAACCACTGCAACTCGTATATTAAGCTAGAGGGAGTCCTGTCCTTAGAGTGCAAGAGTAAACGAATTGGTGGAGTTGGTGTCCTCATATCGTAACACGAGTATGACTAAGAATATCATTTCTTTCGAACAACTTACCACTCTAATCGGATGTTTGCGAATGAGAAGATGTGGATCAACGCCAGCGTTTACCATCTACGTCACTTACGACTTCAATCTACAAAAAAACCTAATATGTCTATATGGATCTAGAGAAATTCAACAGAAAAGATCATACCTTCTACAAGGTCACTGTTGGTGATTTCAGCCTCAACATTTGTCCCAGAAGAATACCTGAAGAACCTCACATTGGAAACTAAGGCCTTCAATGGAACGAGGCGGGGGAGAGGCTTTTCGATTTTATCATGACGACTAAGACCACCCATTGGAACTTGCAATTTCAGGAGCCTTTTTCTCTACACTGTAGTCACGCGGTCGATGGTACCGTTATGAAATTGATTTGAGAGTAGAATGTGAAATTGGGTGGCCCGAACACGTAATGCGTTTTTACGACGAGAGCTGTGAGCGACTGGATACTACGTGATATGAAACGCACTGCTGGAAGACCGAAGACTCGTTTGTCACACCTATTCACAATTCTCTTCAAAGTAAGATATGGTGCTATTCATGCGAAAGGAGAAACTACTGGGCGACTCTTAGATGCGATGGGGAACAAATGAACTTAAGCAAATCGACGAACGACAAGAGCACAGCTGATGCAAGTGAATCCCTATGTATAACAGTGAAGGATCATCACTTACATGTAAAACGGTGATGAACCCTTAGTCTTTCCAAATATCAGAAAAATAATTATTGTGGTGTAAAATAATGGAATGATGATTTTAAATAGCACTGGCTGAGAGATTAAGCATACTATTTCTACATTTGTCAGAAAAAGGAGTTGGGGAATTTCCATTGCATTATTCATTTGAAATCACTATGAAATTACATTACAACAATGACAAAATCGTAAAAGCCACAGACACATTCAAAGAATTTTAGGTGTTTGAACTACAGAAACGACAAAAGCTATGATGCTGGACATTGGCTCCCCATTGAGAAATCAGTACTAGAATGTGATTTCGTTGAAACTGAATGCAAATCCAACGATACAGTGAAGTCCTTCGTTCACATGCAAATAAGTGAAGACGAGTAGGAAATATCTCACCGCCTTTTATACTTACAACTTTTCATCCTTGTTATTAATGGATTTAATTCTGCAGCAAAGAATAGCTACCTGAGAAAACCTTTAGCGCAGGTTGAACAGAAAAGAAGCCGATGTACGGAGTCAGAAGAATCCAGATGTACACCTCATTGTGATTGATTCGGTAGCGTCAACTCAGCTGATTCGGTTAGTCAAGTAATGCACAGCCATTGTCGTTGGGTAAAATTCCGTAGGGAGTGTCTTTTATGTTTGAGAATAGAAGACTATGATATACAGCAATCCAGAAATATTTAGTGCATTGCCAAGAACTGTAAATTTCTTGCTACATGGAATGGACGCTGTTGAATTCCAAAAACTCAACAAAGTAGGATCAAATAGTAGGCCGAACGCTTTTCCGCTTCTATTCGGTATGTGTGTATGCTGCTCACTATATTCCTCGTGGTTTTTTTTTTCAGTTGTTCATTTCTGCAAGCCCCACGCTTTCAAAAAATGTGAAAATGCAGAGTTATGCTAAATAACGAAATTACTGCATAATCAATTCCAAAATCTGAATTAAAGCAGCATTTTAGGTATAACTACTGAGCCTGTTATACGAACAGTTATGCAACTGAAGGATATCAAAGCGGACATGACTGAAGATCAGGCCTGCAGCACCTACATGGATGAGAAGTCATTCATCCCAGCTGAATATAAAAAAGCTGGTTACTTTGTAAGTTTTACTAGGGAATTTAGATGTAACGGTGCAATATAAGGAAGTAACTTGTGTACAAAATGAACCTATCGAAAGAAAATTCCAGACATCCGATGCTGAAGATTACTTTGCGAGCTTGGTTAATTATCCAAACTGCCGTGGACTGAGAGAGAAGGCTTTTAATCATTATTATAGGTTCGAGAGAATTGCTCTTATTCGTATGTTTAATGCTAGATGCCCAATATTAACGCTATTCATCTTTGGGTTCTTTTTGACCTCTTCCTCTCCGTACTCCTGGTTCTGCTGTGGTCTCGCGGAACTTCTTTTGAGGCTTCTCGTTAATTGATTAATTTAATTTTCTTTAATTTCAGTAAGATAATGTCTTGTTAGATTACTTCCTTTATCTGTTCCTGTCACTTATTGTCGCTCCCGAAACAACGGCGAGCATAGGCGGCGAGATCTCGCGGTATAGATTACATGGTCTATCCCTATTGTATCATACGACGAAAAAAAAGAAATAAGTACTACTACTTCTACGATTATGCACTACAACGGCATGGATACACGCTCTAAAGCATGGCATTTCTAAATACAATCGTGGCTGAGCGGAACACATTAATGGAATCTTATCTTGGGAGTTAGAATGACTAACATGTGATGCCAGCTAGAAGTCTGCACTTCTCGTAGTTGAGATGTGAACAGGTGCATGGTTCATGGAGTGACCAAATCGAAGACATGAAGAGAATTCTAAAATTGCAAGAAGGGTATGACAAAATTGCAAAAGGAAAGGGACGATACTAGAAAAGAAAAAAGAACTAGCATGAGTGCCCAGAACGGCTCCTTATAAACTCCCGTGAGAAGTACAGTAGGAAAAGGCGCGCGACGGGATCTCTTCTTCGCAACAACACTTAGAATTTGCTTGTTTCGGCCTACAAATTATTAATTTAGGCCTTTCCACATCAGAATTCGAGAAGACAATAATCTTCGTAATATACATGAAGAAGGAAGATGTCGTGGATCGTCCAACAACATGTTGGACTACCAATCCAACTTCTTCAATGCCTACAAAGTTAAACGGAGTTCACATTTTTTTGAAAGCTCCTACAATAATTTCTCCTCGAATAATCTATATGATTTGTGCTTTTAGGTTACCCAAAGTTTTCACTCACATGGCTCGTCGAGCTGACTCATGATGACACGGGGGAGCTGTACAAGGCGGATTACGATTTGTATAACTTTTTCACAAAAAACCGGAATTCGGTAGGGAAAAAAATGCACGAGGAGTGCTATACTCTGTCATTTTATCCCACTTTTCCAGTTGAACAACTCCTTCATATTCTTTTTGGGAGATCACGGTCCCAGATTTGGAAAAGTGAGACAGGCTACATATTCAGCGTGCAGTAAATTTCATAAATATAAGAAAATTTCATTCAGGAAGCAATGACTCCGTACGGTATCAAAGAGCAGAACAATCCGTTCCTATACATTGTTGTTCCGGAGCATTTGCGCAACTCGCCTATGTACAAACAGTTGAAGAGGAACAGCGAAGAATTGGTCACGCATCATGATCTTCACAGTACACTTAAAGACATTCTTTATGTGAGTTAACTCATTACATGTATCGTACTTGGCTAAGGTCACCAGAAAAAATTGACCTTTACAAAAAATAACTAAAACCAACAAATATATCCAATAAATCGAAATTCCCTGCATTAACTACCAAATAACCTCTGCGTTGCAATTATTCACTGTTGTTGAGGTGTTCAAATAACACCATGCAGAATCTGTGGACTTCTTCTAAGTCCTGACTAAAGCTGTTTTTATATCCGTGGCAGGGGCGGGTGTAGTGTAGCGGTTAGAGGTTCCGCTTACTGCACAATCCATCGGAGGTTCGAATCCGCCCTAGTGCTCACCAAGCCTTTCATCCCTCCGGGGTCGATAAATTGGTACCAGACTTGTCTGGGAGGATAAAAATACTGACTTGACCCATCGGCTAGCCACTGCAAGTCATTGTACGGCCAGTTACACGTACGTAAATCTCAAACGATTCTGAATTGAAGTGAATGTAGGGGCGCATCCCAAGCGGATTGATTAACGCCAGAAACTTTATCCTTTATCCTTTATATCCGTGGTCGCCAGCACTTATATTTATCTGAATTTCCGCGACGCATTGTTGCACTCAGCACTTGTTCTATCCAACATGCGCTTTCTGTTGCTCCATAAAATGCGAATCGTACTTGTGCTGGTAAAATAAGCACTGCTGCCAATATCTGGAAAGGAGGCGGAATATCCATCGCGTACAAGTTGCATCCGCTTCGAAAATGAGCCGATTTTAAGTGAGAACACACTGTAATTCAAAAAAACTTGCGAGCTTTTAGTTCCAACCTGCATCCGACTTCACGGAACTCGAGTTCAAAATATTCGACAATAACCGCCGCGGTTCGTCTTTATTACGACGATTCCAAGAAGGAGTACCACGAACCTGCAAAACATTACCAATACCATTCCAGTACTGTATCTGTCAATATGCAATCGTTAATGTCACGTAAGTTTATTTACTATGTCTTTAATTTTATCTTATATGTGTTTGATAATTGCATAAGTTCTTTCCCGAACCAAAGATTAACTTCGACAGCTGAAATTCTAAAAAAAATATAGTCTACTGTTCTTTAAAATTGTGAGCCTCTCAGCAATCTGTTCAGTTGTTAACCAGAGCGAAGTTGATATTCTAGAGTCAAATCTCCACTTCTGAATCTGCCAAACCACTTCTTAGTGTCCGGAAAGCAAGACCATGGTCCAACTAAAATTTCTAAATGTTTCTTGGAGAGCCCCAACACTCACGCCTTTTCAAAATGCGTATAGCATTACATGTCGGACTTTTCGTTCTGCATCTTTAAATAGAGGATCCCTAAGGCATAAATCGACTTACTTGTACAATAATTGGCAATATAATAATATAAGACATTCCAACCTTTCTGTGCATGCGAAAAAGTAAGCAAAAATACTGGAATTCATCCGCGCAAATACATTTCAATGCCATTTGAGATAACTGATACGACCTCGATTCACATTTGTTGGCTATGTTTTCTTCTACTTTGTTGGATTTCATAATGTTTTTACTTTGCACTCCAAGTGTGCGAGCTGACCTCACGTTCTGTTTACATCAACACTTATAGGTTATTTCAGTGATTACACTTTAAAGCAAGAGCTTGGTGCGTTTGCTGCTGACCAGCTGGAACTGCTCCTAGGATCTGCAGGAGTATCATCGAAATGTGAGAGTATAAAATTGAGCTGGGTGAGAGCATGTATTCTTTTCGTTCGTTTTTTCTCAATGCCCAAAGAAATTTGCAAAGTCCCAAAAGTGATTCTTAGCTATGCGCATCATTCCGTTTCATAACTAGTAATTAATTCGTAACTACGGCCGGTAGGACGTAGTTGGTTAGAGGTCCGGCCGATGGTTTGAAACCGCCCTGGTGCAAACTAAGCCTTCCATTGCTCCGGGGTTGATAAATTGGTACTTGTCTGGGAGGATAAAAACACTGACTTGATTATGGGCTGGCCACCGCAAGTCATTGCATAAGCCAACACGCGTTCGAAAACGTCAACGATTACGAATTGCAGTAAAACACTGGCTCATCCCAAGTGGATTGATGCGCCATTAACTCTACCCTTTTTAAATTCGTAACAATGGCAAGCAAGTGAATACACCATAGCAAACGTTTAGGCTGAAGCGGTGCAATTTTCTTCTTCAACGTCAGCGCGTGGAGTTTTAGACAACATGAGCTACTTTGACGTCACTTTCGAAGTTATTCGACCAGCGTACGGAAAATTCCAAGTAGGAAGCAATCATTCACTTGTTCATTTTCCATGCTGTTGATGAATTGTGTGTATTGCAGATTCCTATTCGGAGAGAGCACGCAAAGCTAAGTTTGGCCGGTCGATTTACTCGTTTAGATCGATATGAATCCCGTGGTGATTGCATGAGCAATGATGCTCTTCGACCATACTGTACGTGTAAAAATCGTGAACATAGCAAACATGAATTTGGTGTTCAATTGTTCAATTGGTACTAGGTTTTAATATATTGAAGGTTAACACCTTTAGAGTTTCTATTTCGTCTCGGGTAAAATGTTATATTGCGCAGATTAACGGGAGTACATGTTAGTGGTTTAGAAACTGCTCAATTCTCAAATTTCGCAAACAACGAACTTTTCGTGAATTACAATTTGCACTTCTTTGCTATATCTGAGCTGACAAACGTGATATCTTTCTTCGTTTCCTCTTCCCGTTGATCCTTGGTCTTCTTTTAGCGGCTTTTTCTTTTTTTTAGCATTACTTTACTTAAAGACTGATATTCTGTAGAACACTTTCTATCAATTTATCAGTTGATTCTGCGCTTATGTTCCCATGACATTACTGTCGTGTTCGTGGCTTTGTTGTTATTTGAACTTCTAACAGGCAAAAATGTATCATTGTTGTCGAAATTTATGTGTGGAAAATGAAGGAAGCAGCAACACCTGGTCGCTATCATTGATCCTGGACTCTCAATTCCAGGCAAGCTTCAAATTTAGTTTGTGACCACTCTTGCTGTAAATATACCCAACGCCACTAGAAACTAGCAGTTGGACCTTATTTTGGAGGAACTGTGGAGGCAAGGAGTGTTGTGCCATTGCGATTCATAGTGTTGCACTATGAATCGCAATGGAAGAATATAGGGATAAGGTGTGCAATTATTTCTGAACTTTCGGCGATAGAATTTATCAGCTTTCATTTTTACTGGGAGTCTACTACTTCGAGTTTCTCGTATACGACTCAGACATATGCCTGCGTGGGGTATTTGAAGGTTGTCGGAAGAACTCCAAGTAGCAGGTCTCGTAAGTCAGCAAATGCTGGCACAACACCCCCAGACCCATACACACATGGTCAAGGTCCCGTCCCCTACTTCGACTCTTTCTTCGAAGACATCGGGGCTGATCTTCCACCCATTCCTCGCAGCACACCCTTCCAGAGCTCTTCAGACCCACCTATTTTGTGATGTTCTAATAGCAGTAAGATGTAGATGAGTAAGATCGTTCACAATACGACAGTACTAGGACGTGGTTACAATACAATACAACAACAACAACTATACACGATTAATAAAAGTTGTAATAAATTAAAAGTATGGCATACATAAAGAGATAAGAGGGCTAGCCGTCTTTGGAAAAAAAAAACCGGCGTAGGAGCAGCTTTCCTACGAGGTGAGTTAGTACGCGCACCTTTGTACACGCTCCGGTCTCCTCAGCACACTTTTCATTCGTTTTACTTGAACAGGCTGGTTAGGAGAAGATGAGCGGAGCGACCTTCGTTTCCGTAATCTACAATCCGAACTCCTTCTCCTTGTGGTTTGCGTACTCTGTCAATTTCCTGATATGCTCCCTCTAATTGGATTCAAATTAATTTCGAAATCACACGGAAACACCACTCAAATCCAAACGTAATTTCAAATTTAAACCCGGATCGTGGAAAATCAAAAGGCAGCGAGAGATTTCGAAGTACAACCGAGAACACAGAGTGCTGAGCGCCGCTCCTACACAGCTGTGGACCGTGGGAACGGTGCAGTAAGAAGCCAGCAGCGATATTCCTGACGTGGCGCCGGCTGAGAATCGTGCGCAGGTACGACGAGCGTGCTGATTCCCTATATCGAAAACGTCTTGGATAATGTCACTAGGCGATTATCGACGTTACCGATCTGTTCCTAGCATAAAGACGATGGAAACATGTTAGCAGAGATTTTTACATATAATTTATACATTTGCCAAGAACGCTTCGAAGTCCTCTCAGCAACCAAATCACGAAAGTCGGTAGACTGTAAAACAGTCTACCGACTTTCGTGATTTGGTTGCTAAATATTTGTATGCACACAATGCTTCCTTGCATTGTTTTCTGGCACCACACGAGGTTTGACAGAAATCTTAATAGATGCTACAGGTATAGAGTGTCTGTGGTTCCCTATCTATTGAAAAATTGTTAATTCCTTCTTTTTACGTTTAGGATTTTTTTAAGGGTTCATATAACGTCCAGGTGACACAAACAAAGCTGCAAAGTGGTTACAGTTACAAATACAGATTACAAACACTACCACATCTTTACTACGAAATTGCTATGTCCTACTCGAATAATTTCTTTTTCCATACAAGCGAGCATATTCATTTAATGTCACCTTCATCGTACTGCTCTACAATTATACTATTTTTTTGCCTTTCAATTGTTAATCGTGATGTATTACATGGCGAGTATCTTTCATTTACATCGTCAATCAATCCTTGGGCGGAGCACCATCTGACTCTTGCCTATGAGTCTCCATGCCAACAAAGAGTTTAAAAAACTGAACAAAAATTACAGAATACACTTTTCTAGGATTATTTAGTAGCATACGCGCCTTCTCTTTGCTAGTGTATGTACGTTTCTTTTGCGTGCTTTTTCTTTCGCTTTGCTTCATTTTGCTTTTTCTTTCGCCTGCAGCCGCGATTCCTTCCTCATAACGGCGCCTACCATGTCCCCACACCATCCTGTAGCACTTGAGGGTGTACTTCCATCTCTTTCAGATTATTACTTGCTCATTCAATAAACGGGATGTTGTTAAAGTTGTTATTAACATTAACAGTAATTAATTTATTAATTAATATAAAAAAGGAATAAGTCTTTGGCATATCAATCCATTTGAAGGGCATCAACGCGTTCTACCGATCGCAGATGTTCGATGAGGTTTTGGAATGCGTGATGGCCTATACAATGACCAGCGTGGCCAGTCGATAATCAATTCAGTGGCCTGGAGGGATGAAAGGCGTGGCTGCCACCAGGCCGTGTCGAACCATCGACCATGCCGCTCTCACACCTCTAACCAACTGCGCTACACTCCAACTAATTATTTAGTTAATATGAAATTAACCTGATGTTGAAGTGGTCTTTGAGTTGTGGCAAGCTTAACAGTGGCAAACCACTAACTATTCTACGCCAAAGAATTTCCAAATTTCAAAAAAGTGAACTGCGATAGAGTGACTAGTATGATCTGTCACAAAACTTCCACAGCATGACAAAGCGTCATAATTTCGATCGCATTTTTAGCTTTTGAAACTTTAGAATTTATTGCGGTTTGTTCTCAGAAAAGAGAAAACCTGTTGATATCAAGGATTTTTTACAGGGTGGCACAGAAGAACGGAAAATCTGCAAGTGCAATCAACTATCACGGAAGTAAGGGAAATAAATTTGCAAGTCTTCTTGTTGAAAATAAAAAATAAAACACAAACCATCAATCTTCCAATGCAAAAAACGTCATTTTCTAAAAGCTATATCCATAAAATGATGGTCGTTGTATTCTTGGAAGCGAATAACGGATTCACATGACACGTCGAAGCAATTCATTGGGAGTCGTGGTTTCTCGTTCTTCTCGAATCCTCGTCTTCAACTCAAGGATAGTCGTTGCGCCTGTGTGGTGTACACTTTGCGTTTGAGGTGAGTCCACAAGGAAAAATCGCACACTGACAAATCCGGTGAACAGAAGTCGCACTATCACCATTTTTGTAAAACGACTTCAGAGCGAATGCACGTAGTGAGCCGACCAACTGGTTAATGATCACTAAACTGCAGGCGGTTGTGTACTGAAAGCCGCCACTCCCACCTGTCTACCGACTCCCCAGGCCTGCCACTGCTGCAATCAAAATCTCCCTTTGTCACCCTGTGTTGCTCTATGCTACTTTTACCTTCCTAGTTCTTTTTTTTTCTGTTACAAAAAGATAAATGTTGCGAAGCTTTCCCTCATTCCTTATCCGATCGTCGTCTACAAAGTGATGCAGTGTTGACTTTCTACGCGATGGCACGCTAAATATGCGGAGATGTTAAAGCAGCATTCGGAAAGTCAACACTGCCATCACTTCAGCCATAGATGCCTCAGTGAGCAAGAAATATTTCAAAACTGTGCTTTATTCTTCATCTGTTTCTTCAGTTTTTTAATTCATATGTTACATCATTTCTTGTATTTCCTACTTGTCAACTTCTTGGCTATGTTCAGGCCACTTAGAAGTTCATGAGAATTTTTCTACGAAATAGTCTTAAAGTCTCTATTTCCAAGTTTGGAAAGGTCGAGCATAATCAGTGTCATACAGCATCTTTCATACTAGAGCTATGATATGAATTTTGAACCTATTAAAAATTACCTGTGCCTACAAATCTATGGAATATTTTACGGTGATCTATGAAATATTTTACGGCGAAGTGTCCATAAATATCAGATTAACTTCTCAAGAGTGTGCTTGATAAGATAAGGCAAATTCTCCTTGTAATTGAAGAGCAAATGAAAGACCCCAGAGCTGATAAGAGGCCCCTCAAGACTTTTCCCTCATACTTATAGACTTTGAAGCTCTGCATTTTCTCGTATCTCTCTTCCCACTCACATCAAATCCTGAAAATTGATTTGTGATCACATAGTGAAGCCTCAGAGTAACAATTAGTTGCAAAAGAACTTCTGATCCATCTGATGATGACTGAAAGATCCCAAGTGAAAACTAATGCACAAAGAACAACGTTAATATTCTGGAAAATTCAATGTCATGTATTTTTGTTAGTGAAAGACCTAGAATCATCCGGAAAGCCATTAAAAGCGTACTCTCATATGTATGCTCCACTCGTCTTCAGTGAGTCTTAACAACTATTCGTAGATTATTCTGCGTACCACGAAGCTGACGTGATTGGGATCTCCGTGGATGTACATAGGGATTGGAGTGTAAATTACGAGTATGGGGATGGGCCCCACTCAATTGCTGCCGATCGTCTCGAAAAACGCCGTTTCTCCATACGATGTTCGTGAAAACCCAGCAGTTCTGTGCAAGCGCCTCATCCATGAAGGAACGGTCAAAAATCAATGATGTCCTCACACCAGCCAATTCAAGTCAAACCTATGAATTAACTGGTGGAGTAACCATACCGTAGGCAAAGATGACACGTTCCAGCGCACCTCGTTGGTTAGGTTCTCTTTCATTCCAAATTATTATTTAATAACAATAATATAATATTGATAGTAATATAATTAATACTAAAAATAATAATTGACAACTCGAAGAGTTCAGTAGACTTGCAACGTAGTCTTGAGCATCGAAGGTCTGAAATGTTCAGTTTTATTGTTTAACTTTTTTCTTCATCGGATATTTTTCCAGGGATAAATACAGGGTAGGCGACAAAAAAAAATGAAACCTAGGATTATTGCAATTTGAATGGTGGTTCCATCGTTGTGCGTATAATAAAAATAATCACACAAAATGTCACCCACTTTGTAACCGGGTTTTCTATACTCGTTCGGGAAACAAGTTATATTGTCCAAATACTGGGAATAGAAATCAGTGTAGTTCATATCCGGCGGTATAGTTTTAAGCTTCTTCAGTGTTCGTGTCATAAGCTCCATCGTTTTTCCAAGCGAAGTGAAGCATATCAAGTACCTATGTAAGTTTTTCGGGAGAAATAAATTTCAAACTTCAAGTGATAACGTATTTAGACTTTTCCAGAGGCTTTACTTTGGTTAGAATATCAAAAGCGATACCAAAAAGTTGAACGAAGGCATCAAGCATAATTGCTTTCCTAAGCCGATTTCTTCAACGTTATCTTAAAAAAATCTCCCTACTTCGTTCCTTTTTTTTCGTGTCTAAGTACATATTTATAAATAGAAGAAGAAAAGAAGCTATTTTACTAATTTATTTCTTTTACAGATGAATATTTTTGTGGCGTTGAGTCTACTACTGCTGGCGCTTTGTTGCTTTTACGTAATCATCATCGTTGACAGCGATTACTATCGCTCAGTCGATATCTTATCCAGCATAGGCACTGCATTCCGAGGTGAGTGATCGATGCTACCAGATAAATTCTAGACAATTTCTGTTGCGTTGCCTTATTTGCGTGACAACGTTTGTCATTATCCCGTCCAACAATCATTACAACAGTTCGAGTCCTCATGGAGCAGAGCTATACATTTTCGCTATTTCTATGACTTTTCTTTCAATAAATGAATGTAAATGAATGTCACCTCTGAATTTTCCTTCTATTGTTCGGTAACAGAATTTCTTAAACTACCTCTTATAATCGTCATTATGTCGCTCCTGATGCGTTTTTAATCTAACCAATTAATGCAAGTAAAATTTGCTCTACTTGCTCCACAACAATGAAAACAACAAAATGAAACTCTTCAACGGTGAAAGAAATGGCAGCAAGCCTTGATAGTGCTAGGAAATGTCTTATGTACCCAGTACAACTTTTGAACTGAAGTAGACCCTTTGTTAGTTCGAAACTGTATAGATTTGCTCCACGAATTCATCCAATCCTGGGTCTGGTTCCATCTTCGTTTCCTTTTTGTCTGCTTCTTTTGCTCCAAAATTGTGTTTAGAAAAAGATGATCTTTTTGACCATTGCCCGTATTACCCTCCGGATCCGTGGGACGACTCCATAGCGAAATATGTCGATGTCAAATACGGCTTTGAAACGGTATGACTAGTCCAAGCCTTTTCGGGCACCATGATAATGTATTTCAGTCTGGAAGAATTGCATTATGCAGGAATGTGACTTGAAAAATCCACCGGAAACAGTTACGGAACTTAACGGACGGAAAGTTGTTCTCAGAAAGGGACATGAGCAGTATAACTGTTCTGCAAGGTATTTTGCAAAGATGCTTTAACTATCACTGATGGCCCAAAATCATAAAAAAGCGCTATATAGCACTGGATAAATTTCCATCAATCTTTCATTCGCAATCAATGTCCATCGACTGTTAGTTATGTTACCTGGAATTTCCCTGCTACAATTGCATCAAAACGACCTAATCCAGAGTAACGAAATGTTTTTTTTTTGCATTTACTCAAAATATCTTGACTGCTCTTATCTCAACTAGAACATGTTAGCATGTTTACTTCACAGATTTACTGTGCCAAATTGATGGCTTGAAAATTGCAGAGTTATAGTGGAGTCGATGGTTTTCAATGCACAATCGATTTTAGATGCTTGTTCTATGTTAATGACAAAAAATTCAACACTTCGCAGTGGGAAAAGATTGGAAACGCGACTTTTTTCTGTGATTTCATAGAAACTGACTGCAGACAAGGTAATGCCACGAACCGGTTCATTCACATGCGTATAGAGGAGAAAAAGTGAGCCTATTCAGTCTTTTTTCTTTTTTTTTAGCTTAAATCAATCTTTTGACGTTTGATGATCTAACGAAGTGGTACCAACGATAGTCAGCTCAGGTCACCGAGAAGCGTACCAGTTTTGAAACGAGAGAGGAATCCGGATGTGCACCTCATTGTGCTCGACTCGGTCGCATCTACGCACTTTATAAGGTTTGAAGTGACGAAATTTTATTCAATAGCAATGTCCGACCATGGCAGATTTTCCTCTAGGGAGCGTTTATCCAAAATCATATCATATCCCAACCATATCCAAGAAATTTATTGGATGCAGGTTCTGAATCCCAATGCAGTCGCAAAAGCGAGTTCACCCAAAGCTGTCTCTGAATCTTCCACTGATCAGTGTTATACCGTATTGCTTTATTTTTTTCTTTTTAAGCATTCCTTTTTTCACAACTGCGTAAGTAAAATTGGTATCAACCGCTGATGACCAGTGCCTCGCAAACACGCGTTGTGGCTAAAGGAGTATCTCGAACATACAGAGGCTAATCACAAATTTAACTTGTCATATTGATTTTTATATATTAATTTATATTTATATTTACATTATACAAATGTAAATATATATGAAAAAGAAGCAATAATAAGCTGCAGAAGGTAGAAAAGATTTGGAAGAATAACATAAAAATATATTGGATTAGAAGTACAAGCATTATCAGTATATATGACATGCATTGTATATAATCCTCATCAAAATTTGACAATGCATTTATCTGAATTGTTTTTGCGATTACATAACAGGACATTCGAAGACAGAATTCGTTTTCTTGTTAGCACCTTTATGTTGCTAGTTGGAAAAGAAACGATAATTTTAAAACAACAGAAAACACATAGTGTGAGGTGAAGTCTCCAAAGTGAGGTCAGTGTAGGTCATGATAACAGTACACCACACTTTGTTATGCCAGTGACATATCTATGAGTTGGATAGAACGATCAACACAACCCGTTGTTCTCAGACCAGGATGAGCGTTCAGCTAAAGCCGGACTTCAGACTTTCTGTGGTGTTTCCTTTGCTCCCCTTCACTGATCAACGAAAATCAATATTAGTGCCCTTTTCTGTGAAATTGGACTTGTGTATCTCTAACAATCTTTCTTCATCTTTTTTTATTATAGATAAGGACAAAACTTTTCATTGTTTTCTTTCTAACCGCGTCAGTTCCACATTTGGAGAATATTCGAACTTCAACTTCAAACACTCCGTTGATGCCAATATAATGTAGACACAATTTGAAAGTATTACTCGAAATTTGAGTTTTCCTCCTGTTTCCCTCCAAGACTTGTCAATGAATGATGTTTTAGCACAAAATGACGTGAAAGACTTTATCCTACTGATGAAGATAACGTTCTACGTCAGATCATGTAAACTGTTCGCTACTTTTTAAGCAGCCGTTTGCATGCATGTTTCCACCTTTTGAGGAAAGCATGTTACCAACTTGAGGCGAACAGAAAAGGAAATAGACACGCGGAGAAGTCATAGAGGTGAACACCCCATATTATGGCTATCTAGCGCCGGCGCACCAGTCCGAAGCCTGTGGACCCGTCGCACCCCCGCTTATAGGTACCTGACGCCGGTGGACCTGTCCCACCCCTTTCTATAGCTATCTGGCGCCGGTGGAGCCGTCGCACTCCATTTCATTGCTTTCTGGCTGGCACCAACTCGACGCCGGCGGACGGTTGCGCTCGACGTCGGGTGGATGACAGGAGGGGGTCGGGTCTAGAAGGTCCCAGGCAATCATACAGATTGCCGACCTTATGCAAGGCCAGAAGTAATTACGCGGAGGTCTTCGGCGTCTCAGGGCTTCAGCCGATTTTCGCCTCTACCTCTTGTCCCACATCCGCGCGATGGGCGTGCAGCTGCGAGCGAGCTGGGAATCATCTCTGTAGTCTAGTTGCAACTTCGAACACAGTCACTTACACAATTACACCGGGTTTATTTCCGTGGTCCTGCTCATTCGACTTTTAAAGGCATCACCCCACGAATCTGAGGTGGTGCAGATTTCAGGTGGAGTATTCGTATACGGGAAGACTATGGAGAGGGGGGCAAGGTTGGCGCGCTCCAGTCGAACTCCCTGTGCAAAATAGTGCGCCAAAACGCCTGAAGCCGTATCTTCCGGGCCGTTTTTTACGGCAGTTAGGAAGAAATGGACGGGATCATCCCCTTCTCCGTAGTCTCCCATACCGTATACGAATACTCCACCTGAAACCCGTACCACCTCAGATTCCTAGGGTGATGCCTTTAAGTGCCTCCCAACAACCACTTGCTTCCTTGATGTCACATTCAGTTCGTGGGAGAACCTCTAAAAAGCCTGACGAAGTCGAGTTGGAGTCAAAAAGTCCCTCGCATCAAAATCTTCGGACTACTACAGATTCAAAATTTGAAATTCGTCCAGAAGATATGCCGAAAAAATAGAGCAAATGATATGTATTATGTAGATTGATATGATATAATTGTGCATTTATAAATGTTTTTTTCCTATCGCTTTCTTCGATTCCATTCGGTTTTTCCAGGTAAACACTTTCAGGGCTCTACCGAGGACCGCTAATTTTTTAGTCAATGGTATGGCCGCTATAGAGTTCCGCAAACTTAATAAAGTCGGCTGGAATAGCAGGCCAGCAGGTTTTGCGACATTATTAGGTGAGCAAAGAAAAACTTCAGAGGCAGGCACACTTTTGAAAAAAAGAACTAACTTTTGTTAGAGCGCCTAAGTCACGAGAAAGAAATGTCCCTAAATATTTCTCAAAATTATAAGTTCATGGGATTTCTGTAGGGAAAACGACGGAGCCTGTGACACGAACACTGATGAAGCTTAAAACTATACCGCCGGATATGAACCACACCGATTTATGTTCTCAGTACTTGGACAATATCCCTTATATTCCAAACGAGTATAGAAAGGCCGGTTACAAAGTGGGTGACATTTTGTGTTATTATTTTTATTATACGCACAACGATGGAACCACCATTCAAATTGCAATAATCCTAGGTTTCATTTTTTTGTCGTCTACCCTTGTATTTATCCCTGGAAAATTATCCGATGAAGAAAAAAGTTAAACAATAAAACTGAACATTTCAGACCTTCGATGCTCAAGACTACGTTGCAAGTCTACTGAACTATCCGAATTGTCATGGAATGAAAGAGAACCTACTTGATCATTACTACAGGTGCTTATTTTTGGTTTCATTGCAAAAACACGCTGAGAATCGAAGGACGATATGAAGACAATGTTTTACGATGACTCTAGTTAACGTCAAGAGAACTCCTGAAATTAAAAAAAAAACAATTTCTTCCCACTGAAAAAGTAGCTGATGATATGACCTTTTTCTTGAGAAAACGAAGAATTGCTGCTCTAATTTTACCAGCATTTGATCATTTAATTAATGAATTATTAATTAACCAACCTGAAAGCCGATCTTCAGACTTTCTGCGGTGTGGCACTTCGCTCACCTTCACTAGTCGATGAAAATTACTAGTAATGGCATTTCCTGTAAAACTGAAACTGTACTTTTCTAACAGCTTTTTTTCCTTTTTTCCTAAATTTAAGCAAAAGAATTCATGGTACTCTTTCTAAACGCGTCAGTTCTACATTTGGAGAACATTCGAAACTTCAACTTCCAACACTCCTTCGACACCAATGTAGTACAGACACAATTTGAAAGTATTACTCGAAGTATGGGTTTTCCTCCTGTTTTTGCCCAACAGTTATTGAGGAACGATGTGTTAACACAAAATCCCCTGAACGACATCATCGTACTGATAAAAACAAGCTCCATATCAAATCATGTAAACTGTTGGCTAATATTTATGCAGCCGTCAGCATGTGTGTTTCCCCTTTCTGATGAAGGCATGTTATCAACATGAGACCTGCAAGGAAATAGATACGAGGAGGTCATAGATGTGAAACGCGACATGGGCAGTGACCAAGCCTATGGGATGGTTATCACGTCTCATTCACCTTTTGGGACATGCGCACGGAGTGGTTTTTGATGTTACTGTACCACGGCACTAATTCCACGCCATTGAAACCGGGTCATACCATTTTACCGCATTTCGACGACGGTGCACCAATTCAACGCTGTGGGACCCGCCTCCCTTCATTCTGGAACTTTGTTTGTCACAGACTTCGTGACAGAATAAGTCCGTTATTATATAGCATGATTATTGCACAAGAAGGCAATGTGCGACAACTGTTTGGAGATTGCCCGCTTTGGCCCTATAAAACACATGAAAAAAAACAACAAAACTTGTGAGCCACCGCTGAGGATCGTTAACCTTTGCACTATGAAATGGTCTCGAAATGGGTACACATGAACATACTTTTATTCTCTTTAGTCAGGAGATCCACGGATCTCCACCACTAGAGCATTCGGTTGAGTTGCTTCCTGTATCCATCTATCGGATACCACAAATATCCGATAGGGGGTTAGAGACAATGTGCCCGCCCTGAGACGCAAGTCGGGACTCAGGCGACGAGATATTTTTGGCGCTAGGATTAATCCGTAGTATCGGTGTACCCTCCGCAATAACAGAAAAGTGTCAAAAGTGAATGTGTGTCTGTCAAACAAATGAATGATAGATGCAGAAGAAGTGGTTTGAAGTGGTTCCGTAAAATGAATTCCATCTATCCAGTCCTCTAGGATTCTTCCACAAAACTCTTGGAATAAGATGCTAACGACATGCCAATAGATTACAAATTCACCAAAATCAAAAACACAGTTAGGCATTAGTATGAAACAGTATTTGTTCGGCCCTCTCTACCTAGCACACTCACGTAGTTTGCACCTCAGTCAGAGCTCTGGTCGTGAAAGCATGCAGTTCACTCTCCATGAAAATGCTCCTTATATCGGATTCGCGGAATATCGAAACAAAATTTAGGACCAAATCCGCGTGACAAGATCGGAACGCCAAAAGTTCTTCAAACTTCTTTCTTGAGTGTGTCTCTTCTGCGAAATTGTTGTCGGAGAGTGGATGTAGCGCAGCCTGTAACAAGTAAGTAGGTAAGCTACGCTGTGACTGCATGATTTATCGATGGTTCAAGACTGTCCTGGTGCCAACCAAGCCTTTCATTACTCTGGATTCGATAAATTGGTACCAGCCTTGTCTGGTAGGATAAAGGCACCGACTTGAGGGATCGGCCAAAAGGTACCTGTTTGACGTACCACCGCGTATCCAGGAGGCTAATGAGCATCGATAATTGCACCTCGTGGCGCCTGACAGCGTCATACTCGCCACAGTAAGCTGATGGCTTTCCCTGTACTACGCCTCGCTGACGTCTGACGTTAAAGGTAGGTCAGCAGCCCTCAGCAGATTTTCGCATGTACCTGTCGTCCCGTATCTACTGACTTCACACATCGACTAGCCCCTGCAAGTCATTGTAGGGATGCACGCGCGTTCATAAACCTCAAATAGTTCTGAGTTGAAGTGTTCGCATTGGCGCACCAAAAACGCACTGATAAGCGGCAGACACATTATCCCTTATCCTTTATAGTTACCAGGTTTTTCCTGGGCTCGCGCTGCTTTCTCGCACCGAAAAAAAACAATGCTGCCACCACGAGAGCCGGTTGTGTGGTCCTTAACAGGCACTCGCACGGAAAATACGTGAAGATGTGCATTTTCAGCGGAAATATTGAGTTTTATTTTCAATTCTTTTCTGTGAATAAACCCCAAATTTAAAGAAAAAAAAACTTAAAAATTGATTAATAGTCTAATAGTACTAATGTAACTTTTTCGATAGTATTTTAGGTCTTTCCACTTGCGACTTCGCCAAGATAAGGAATTAGCTGGGATTCATGGAAAGAACAGGTGTCGCGGTTCCGTAGGCAACATTTTAGAATTCCTCAGTCATTTCGTCAACTCCTACAATGTTACGAGTTCCAACAATTTGAGACAATGCTTTGCTGACATTTTTTTTTGCTTTGATCTCTTCACATCACCACTTAATTTTAGATTCTCCGAAATTCTCCTTGTCATGGGTTGTTGATCTGGCACATGAGAGTGGTTTAGGACTATACAAGGGAGATTATGCTCTCTACAATTTCTTCTTCAAAAATAGGAAGGCGGTAAGATGTGAACTTAAAAATTGAAAGTGACACTTGAAAGAAACTGATAAGAATGCAATCGTTCTATAACGAAGCGCAAAGGCTATTGATACAGTTACAGCTCTCTAATTCTTTCATATTCTTCTTCGGTGACCATGGAGCAAGAATGGGAAAGGCGAGTCACAAAATAATTCTTTTTGCCGTTCACGAGTATAGCCTTACTTCTCTTCAGGAAGCATCAACGTCCTTCGGTTACAAGGAGCAGAGTAATCCATTTATGTACCTGGTTGTACCGACATTTCTAAGAAATAGCACTTTATACAAACAGCTGAAAGAAAACAGTAAAGAGTTGATTACACATCATGACCTACATGCAACTCTTCAAGATATCGTTTACGTGAGTTCCCCAGTGCCGTCATTCTTCAAGTTCTTGATCTCCACTGATCCCAGAGCTCCTAATTCCTTGCCAACTGACATAAAGGTTCCTATAGCCGGGTTAAAACGAACTCAGGGGGAGCCTTGCTAGCACCATCATCAACCATCGCTGCAGTTCGCAGCGGTCTCCGCCGATCCCAATCCCCAGCTCCATCGCGCCGCTTCGAACGCAGCCGCTCACGCAGCTGCACTGAGCTTCATGTCGTGTTGACCACACTTGTCTGTCATTTCTTCACTGATGTCTATAACTCCTTTAATAAAGTTAGCTAGTTTCATCCCTAGACTTCCTTCTTCTCTACTTTTTGTGATTCTTGCGGCTCAGGGTTAGAACATAAGGCAAGAACAAGGACAGTTGGCTTTAAATCAAGTTTGCCGATCCTACCCATTTCAAAATCAACAGTACTCTCAATATTGACTCTTTATCCGATAAGCTGAACTTTATTTTAATCCTAATACTTCTGCATCCCAGTATGAATTGAATTCTGTTGAGTTATGAGCTTCTTTTATTTCTCTTCATCCCTATCCTCAACAGTTTCTGCTCCAATCGTCTTTCGTGACCTACTTACCGTATCGGTGGACGTCTACTATCTCGTCCTTTTGCCCCCTATTCGGGAGCGATGTGCACTACAGTCAATCTACAGTGCTCCTCCGATAATTGCAATTCACAGAGCAGACATCGCAGCGGCGGACTCTGTTGGCGATCAAGAGTTAAAGAAAGGGATTCTAGAATCTCTACGAATTTTCAGTCTAGTACAAGTGTATAATTAGGAGCGCTTCGTGTGACCTTCTTCGCAGACGAATAGAAGTATATTTCAGTTCCAGAAGCAGGCAAATTTCAAGGATCTCCAGTTCAAAACATTTGACAAGAACTCACGGGGATCATCACTTCTCCGTCATTTTCAAGCAGGAAAACCCCGAAATTGTAAAACGCTACCCATACCGTTTCAGTACTGCATTTGTCAATACGATAAAACGGAAGTCACCTGAGTCTCTCTCTTCCTTGTCTTACATTAGCTTACCTCCAGTTTTTCGTTTTGTGCAAAGACGTCAGGAACAGAAAAGCTGAATTTCAAATTTTAGACATCCAAAATATTAGTCCCATTTATGTCAAGGTTGTCTTTCTGTCGCCTGGAGCTAGTTGAGGTCTCAGTGTCTCCTTTTAGGGATGAGGCACTGAAACGAAAACTTGGATCGTTTTCCGTGGAACAACTCGCCTTTTTTCTTGAGTCCCGGAATGTTTCTTCACAATGTGAACCTATCAAATTACGCAAGGTAGGACTTCCAAAACCTTTCCTATAGTTCAGACGTTGTCGCGCTTTGGAAACTACTCGTAATGATAGTAATGATAATGACAATAATAATAATAATAATAATAATAATAATAATAATAATAATAATAATAATAATAATAATAATAATAATAATAATAATGATAATAATAATAATAATAATAATAATAATAATAATAATAATGTTGTTACTGTTTCGATAGCCCTCTCACTACCCTGAATGATTATCGAAACCCTGCCCCAGGATAGTGTGGTATTCGTTGGAATAAAATGTAAAATTGTTTCAGTCAACCTCTATTTAGCTCTTTAAAGACGGCAAAAAGGCTGAAACGGAGGCTAATGAAGTTTCCAGCCAAAAAACCTCGTAGGCATGTTAATAAAAAACAGTTTCCATATTTTGCACTTTCATTGTTATTTTATATTTACATTGTATTTTACATTTTTCTCATGTGTGCATTTACTGCTTAAGGTGGAAGCAAAACAATACGGTTCAACAAAAATAGCTATGTCTAACACCGAATCTAGTTTTTTCGAAGTCACCTTCGAAGTAGCTCCTCCTGCTCTAGGAAAGTTTCAGGTACCATTATGTTACATATACTGAGATGCAAGACGTTGCTCGACTGATCTGCTTCAGATTCCCATTCGCAAAGAATTGGAGAATTTGGATCACGGTGGAGCATTGTTTACTAGATTAGACAAATATGGCAAGAATGGAGATTGCATGAAGGACGAAGCATTACGACCGTATTGTACCTGCAAGAAAAGACCGAAAAATGTTGCTGGATAGGTGTTATCAAAGCTCAGGAGCTCTAGTCCTGCCTCAATTCTTCTCATGGGTCTCCAACAGCTTTATCGATGCCTTGCTATGTTCACTCGTACACGTCGATTTGTGCGGTGATCGTGACTGTCACTGGAAAAGTTCAACTTTTTAACTGAATGAATGATCGCAACTTCGTCACTGTAATACGGTATCCGACGGTAAGACTGAGGGCTCAGATCGGGCCAGTACGTAAAAGTACCAGTCTTTCGGCTCAGAAATGTCCATTTGTGTTATAGCGTATTCAGCAAGCCGACTTTATGACTTTACTATTATCGTTTTTTACTTGTTTTGAGCCTCTGCAAGCTGAAGCAAATTCAACAGCTTGATAATGTAGTACTTTACAAATTTTCTTTTTTGCCCATCCTTGGTAATTCACATCTTTATTTGTACTTTTTTTTGTTGTTGTGCCACTTTTGTAACTTTGTTCCTAAATAATTTGGTAACTTTTAAAATTTTCGTCTGTTTTTTTACTATTATTATTGTTATTTATTTTGAACCTTTTCAAGCTATTACATCTCTCGAAGGATTTTGTGATTTTTATACGAGTTTTCCAAAGCACCTCTATATTCTATATTGTTTTGTATTGTGTATGAGTTTTTATCATTTTCATTAGTTTATATTGATTTTTAGCTAGTTATCATAAGCACTAAATGCCCTTTTTGAATAAATAAATAAATAAATAAATACATAGTAGTTGTGTCGTCAGTTTGGCTTTACCTGAATGCGCATCCACAATGTTGCCCCCAGATCACAGAAGTCAGTATTGAGTGGTATGGCTACAGCAGCAGTCAACGGAAACCAGGGATCTTCTGGGGATGCTGGACAGATATATCACATAGTGCACAGAGATTCAAATTTGCAAATCCAGCGGAACATTTGCAAAAGTGCGAATGTTTCGGTGAATTCGCCTTCTTCTGAATTCTTTCGGTGGATTCGTCTTCTTCGGAGTCTGGCAAGAATAGATTCAAATGTGATTTACACAAACAGATGTTTCATATGCGTGTGGGATTTTATTCACTTCCTTCCTAATTTTTGTGTCACTCAATTACTCAAAAGATTTTCAAAAGAAGAAAAACCATACGCCAAGAACAGGACTTGTGCAGCCACTGCCAACCACTTAGACGCGAGGGTTGTTAATATAACCAGAATAACATCATTTATTAAGGAGAATTCCTCTGTTGTCGAGAAACATTTCTGTTGTATGTTCCGTAGCCTGAAGTGAATAAAGTGTGCCAAAGCTTCGTGAACACCCAGACTCAGAAGATGAACCGATACCTCATCATGTTGGTCTTCATGGAAAATCGAGCGTAGCGACAATATCCCACTGGAGAGCATCAAGAACAGAATAAATCTGCTATATGACGGCGATAAGAATGCGAACAGCAATCAAACACCTACAGCAACATTGCGGAGGTCATCCATCTCGACGTCGACCGTGACCGCCGAAGCGGTCCCCGGGGAGCGCTGGACCGGCGCCCACCGCCTAGCCATCCAGGCCCCGTGAGCATGCACCCGCCGGAGGCATCAAAGCGCTACAATTAATAGCTCGACGGCGGCTGCAACCGATTTTATACTTCAATTTAGTCTACTGCTCCTCTTTCAATCATAAACTCACAACGGAGACTTAAAGGACCTTCTGTTGTGCTTCGAGGACCCTCTTCATGTCCTAGAATTGATATGCACTAATCGAAAAAGTGGCCGCGTTACACTTCTGAAACTCCTATTTTCCAACATTTGATAGAGCGGCACTTCAAACGGCGCCAGATCAAAGCTTCATCTAGAATTTGGCGAGAAAAGAATCACTATATTCTAGGTATGTGAATTTTCTATAGCGCTTATCTTTTTACAAACTCTCGATGCACCATCATCCTGTTAAGAATCAAGAATCATTACCACCGCACCATTGACAAAACAGTGGTCATATTCTATGCATTTTCCTTTCCTTTTCCTCTTTCTTTCCCACTTTTTCATTCCATTCATTCCTTTAATTACCACAACCTTTCTGAAATTTGAAACAATAAGTTTCAGTTATGAAGAGTCCGCAATTTTTATCTACCTGTGCATTCACTGCAACCTAAAAATACGTACCTAGTTGCCTTCATTCACATTTCTCCAGAAAATCGTCACCCACTCGCAGTAACTCTTTGCTTGGCACTCGCTTCTTCCACATTCCCTCAGTGCTCCAATCGACCGCCCACGGCGGTCGTTATTATGAACATAAGTCCTAACGCCTACAATTATAGTATCAAGAGTTCATAATATAATTATACTATCGAGAGCAGATCATCTTCTACAACCATTTTCAACTGAAATCCAAGTCTTCGTCTCCAATGACTCTCTGGATTCGCTGAGTTGATCCACTGGTGGTAAGAATGAGACGGGCGACGAACGTAGCAACACAGCATACTCTTTCACGATTCTCGCGTGTTCGGCAGTCTTTTCGACAAGGGGTTGGTATCTTCTCATTTCTTCTATTTTTTTCCTTACTCTTTATTTGTGTACTACTTTTACGCATATAAGAATTCGTTTTAGAACCTTTTCTTGAACACATGTTTGGGTTTTGGTTATTCGTCAGTCAATCTTTTATCTATTTTATTTTATTTATTCTATTTTCCAATTTTATTTCTTTCGTGAGAATGATGCAGTGTTTTCAAACTAACCAGCAGCTTATCAGATTAAATCAAGATCTCTAAGCCAAAATCTCTAAACAGATCTTTGTGAGGGCTTATTTACTTCTGGATTTTCTAAGGCTAAAGAATATGTTCAAAAAGAAACTTTTAAAGTTAGTTAATAAAAAAAATTCAAAGCTGGATAATTTAAAAAATCTCTCTGCCATTCGACATAATTATAGTATAGTAGAGGACTTTCAGAAAAGTTTCCGTAGCAGACTATATAAGTCAACTTGAGCGTGCTTCAGGCCCATCAAGTTCGGGAAGATGTTTGTGAGAAATTCAAGAGAGTGCGCAAGATCCCAAGGTGGCTGCGGATTCTGAAAACTGTAAGTAAGTCTACTCCACTTGAAGACTATTGTAGAATTTGTTGGACAAATGCAAACGTACGTTTTCTTCTCGTCAATTTTTCAGATTTATCATGAATACGGCCTAAAGCATATCTGCTTAATATCGATCCTGATTATATATCAGTTCATCGGCGCTGGTGTGTTTTATTTTTGTGAAGCGGGTTTTGACGAGTCTAAGGAGAAGATTTGGAATATGAGGTAAGTGATCAATAAGACCAACTTTTATCTGTAAGTTAACATTTATTTGCGTTTTTCCCCTAAAGAGATCAAAATCGCTTTCTGTTTTTGATTTAAAGGCATCACCCCACGAATCTGAGGTGGTGAGGATTTCAGGTGGAGAGTTCCTATACGGGGTAGTAGATTATGGAGAGAAGAGTGATTCCGTCCATTTCTTCCTAGTTTCCGTAAAAAAACGGTCAGGGAGATGCGGCGTTTTTTACGGCATTTAGGAAGGCCCCTTCTCTTCATAATCTACGATCCCGTATACAAATATTACACCTGAAATCCGTACCACCTCAGGTTTGTGGAGTGATGCCTTTAACTAGACAAGAACAACACATCTGAAGACAATCAAACTTTTATTTTTTATCGTCTCAGTGTCTTTTCCGAATTGAACAGTCTCTAATTTCCAAAGAAATATCCATTCGTGCTTCGCATACGCGCCAATTTGTTTATCTGATCAAATTCGGTATTGATATATTATAAAAATATTTGTATTTTTTTGTCAAAGTAAAAAAAATGTTACGAGAACACTTGACAAAGGAATGACGTTGTGAAGACAAACATATGAAAGAATACATAGAGTGCGACAAAACATTAGAATTCTCTCAATTCTGCCATTGTTTGCTGAATTTTTGATTCACTCTCCTTCTTCACTTACATATTTTCCTCTTGTCCACGATCGGCCAGAAACCTCTTGAAAGTATTTCTCCTTCTCATCAAAATTTTTGTAAGCAGCAAACTCTTCATCGAATCATCAGTAGCATTGCTTTCAGAATAGCTGAAAATCGAACAAAATTCGTGTTCGGTATTATTCCATTAATGTTCAACAACACTGACTACTTATTTTTTATCACACAGGAGCAGACGAATGAGGTTAAACACTTTTTTTTTGCTTATTGATAGTATAAATGGTTCACATAATAATGATATTTGAAACTATTCTGTACATGTTTAATCCAAGGGACTTATGTTTGCCCTGAAGACTGCGACGCACCAAAAGGAAATCACACACCTTCCCAGGCTAACATGTATTTTCTTTACTCGCTCTAAAGAGCATTGTAGTCGAGAGGGTAAACATGAGTGCCGCCACCTCTATATCATAATATGTATGTATTATAGGTTTCGGCAAAATTGCATGCTGAAGTAAAACGCTATGAAAAACAATTAGGGATTAAGTACACAGATCAAAAGATCAAATGGGATTTCTGGAACGCGATGCTGTATGCGCAGGTGAGTTCATATCTCACAGTCCGAAATGGAATCATAACGACAGCCACGGATGCGAAAGAAACACAATCTTCCTTTCTAGACAATTTGTACCACAATCGGATATGGCCATCTGTATCCATCTACCGTATCCGGGCGAGTGTTCACGATGATCTACGCGATCTTCGGTATACCTCTCGTTCTATCGATTCTGGATGACTTAGGTGAGACGACGCTCTAATTTCTTGTCGGAATTTTCTTCACATTATTCATTAATTTCATACTGAATTCTCGTAAATTTCGACTCTTTAATTAGCACTTTGGATCTTCTTTCCTCTTCTGAAAAGTCATCCAGAAATACTTCTGAACAATACTTTTTCCTAAACTCCTCATTCCCATACCAGAAACTCGTCCTTTCCATCCATTCACTGACATTTTCTTTTCCGCCACTAGCCAGAGTATCGATGATATTATCAAGCTCTTCCGGGAGTCTAAATGAATAATGAGCGCTCGTGCTCATTTGCATAAAATGACCAGCGTTCCTTGCACTCTTACCACGAGTTCAAAAGGTCCTCTTGGATTTAAGAATTTACAGATTTTGGAATGTCTGGAAAAAATAAAGACATATCAGAATTTTGAGATAGTTACTTAAGCACATGGTGAATCACTGCTCTCGTTGAGTCAGTCGAATTCTTCGGAGATAAGAGAAATCTCAAGACATTGTCCATAAAAATCCATAGCTGTGGTGTCACTCAAACCCTCCAGGGTCCATTTTCTCTCGAATCCTTGACAAATGATCGTGTGGACACGCGTCGAAATGGAATTAGAAGCAACATCCAATTAAAGAATCAATAATTGGTCCGTTCTTTTGGTTAGCGTTGTGAGAATTCTTCTTACTTGGATACCTCATTCTAGTAACATTGCGTTCGTATCGTTCGGATTGGTTCCCCTATAGGCCCGAAATTTTCATTACTTTCTGAAATTGTCTACGAATACGTTACGCTAATGGTTTTCGCATTTTCTCTTCAATCTTTTGCTCAACTCATTCTCTTATAATTTTTACCAACCGGTCCGTATGCGCATCCGGAATCTCACCTCGGTGTGAAGAAATCTACAAGAATTTTTAGGTAAACTGCTGACAAGATGTCTCAAAACACCATGGTGGTTGATAAAATGTGGTTGTCGGCGGATGTTTCGCTATTGTACGAAACAAACAATGGCCGAGATAAGAAAATTGGACGCAGAGGATAAAAGAGGTAGGAGCATAAACGCTGCATAGATGTGACCTTATTCAAAAATCCCACTTTTCTGCGTCTTTGTGAAATTTTATTTCTTGCTACTTAATATGCCATAAACGTTAGTATATTCCATCAAAGAGCATTTTTTTTCTCCTTTTTTCTAGTGCACCATGTTCCTGTTGTCAACTATCGGTTTATTTTTCCAATGTTTGGCAATTATGAGAAAAAAAATGACTTTGTATGAATCTTCGTTTCCAGATCTGGACATATTTGACCTACCTATTCCAATCGCTATATTCGTTGTAATCTCATGGATTTTCATCTGTTCGGCGACATTCTGCATTTGGGAGCACGATTGGGATTATTTTGTTGCCTTTTACTTCTTTTTCATTTCACTGAGGTGAGGTCAACACCACACTGAAGTGACATCAAGTTTGAATTTAAAAAAAAAAACATTTTAGCACAATTGGACTAGGCGATATCACCCCGACACAACCAAAATATCTACTCATGTTATTTATTTACATAATTATAGGACTGTCATTAGTTTCTATGTGTATTAACCTAATTCAGGTATGCCAGCTTCGGGTAAGATCTAGTTCATTTCTTCTGTCTGTTTTGAAAAGAGTATTTCTAGGCGAAATTGGAGCGAACGTATGAAGCTGGTCGAATGCAAGAGTTAGAATTAGAAGCGGTTATGTTGATGGAAGGAAATCGCCTCACACCACAACGAAGGGGAAGCAGCCTAGGTTCATTTAGACAGACATTAGAATCGTAGAATTGCAAACTAATACAGCACCGCTTACTGTAGGTGTATTCCGATCCTCTTCGTCAGTTCATTCATTGAATAAGGAAGCTGTACAAGCTGCTTTGGCTAATAGGAAACGTACTAACAAGACATGTCAAACTGTACTCTCATTTCCGTCCCCAACCAGTACGAATACGCACGTTTGCAGAACTGTTTCAAACTCTCGGTCGGTTTTTTTACTATCTTTCTATAACATTACATATTTACGCCTATAATTTATTTGTTACATTTCCTATTGGTTCAATTCAATCATTTTATTTCTTTCATACACCCATATAGTCGAGACAACTTCATGAAGCACGGTGAAGTTGCGTAATGCGCTGCGTTCGAAGCGGTACGGTGGAGCGCATAGGAGAGGATCGAATTGGGACCATGGCGTTGCTGACACCGTTCCTCGCTACTCCCAGTTCGATCCTAACCGCTACGCTTCACCGCATCGCTTCGAGCGCAGCCGCTTACGCAGCTGCACCGTCCTGTGTGTGGTTTTTACCCTACTATATTTGTTACTATGCCACATTATTAATGATGTTGTCCAATTCCATACTCCCCAACGTACACTGGCTTTTTTCTCAGAAGTTTGCCAGAGGATCTATCATTCAGAAGATAGTTGAAAATCAAACATTCGATTATAAATACCTACTTGGCGCCACTCTAATTGCCGCCTATATCATTATTTTACTCAACATTCGTTTTCGTAGGATGCGATTCATTCCGCGAACGCTATCGATTGACGACGTCATGCAGATGGTCGACACTGAGGATGGCGATATTCTAGTTCTAACTGACCTTGTTCGGGAAGAATCCGGTATGAGTCAGAATTCCGGGGCAACAACATCATCAAGTGATGAGAGTAATAGCCAGGTGAGATTTTGAACAGCAACTCACTGACGCATGCGTAGATCATTTGGACAGATAGTTCAAAATTAAACATTCGATTACAAATAATAATCATCAATTTTCTGAGGACGTCTGAACATTGAAGTGTCGCTATTCGTAAAAGATTGCACTCAGAAGCTGCTAGAAACTTTTGTGCCTGGATCTTAGCATTGGGTTCCGGAAGAGGAAAAATCCAGTCGCACGTCTTTGAGTGTTATCGATGTGCGCAAATAAATAAGGCGTAACGCAGACAAACTTAGAAGCCGTCATACAGCAACCTATGGAAGAAAAATTTTGGTTTTGGCAGCAAGCTGGGGTCAGATAGCTATAAAATGGGTTGCGACGGGTCCACCGGCGTCAGATACCTATAGAGGGGGATGCGACGGGTCCACCGGCGCCAGATACCTATGGAAGGGAGTACGGCGGGTCCACCGGCGCCAGATACCTATAGAAGGAGGTGCGAGGGGTCCAACGGCGTCAGATTGGTGCGCAGGTGCCAGATATCCATAATATGGGGTGCGACGGATCTACCGGCGTCGGTGGATCCGGTCATTGGTGCGCAATAACTCAGTGTGCATGAGATAAAAGATAAATGGTTGCAGCCGTTTCATGGCTGTGACCACTGGGCGCTTTCCTCTTTACCTTTATGACTCCTCTATGTGCATATTTCCTTCTTCTTTCGCCTCAAGTTTGTAGCATGCCGTTCTCAGAAAGTGGAAACACGCATCCAAACGGCTGCTTAAATAGTAGCAAGATGTTTACGTGATCTGACGTGGAACGTTATCTTTATCAGTAGGATGATGTCTTTCACGTCATTTTATGTTAAAACATCACTCTGTGATAACTTTTGGGAGAATTCACGAGAAACACCAATACTTAGAGTAATGCTTTCAAATAGTACCTACATTATTCTGGCATCGAAGGAGTGTTTGTAGCTGATGGTCGAATATTCTCCAAATATAAAATTGACGCGTTTAGAAGGAAAACTCCGTAATCTTTAGCATCAATTTATAATATAAAGAAGAGAAGGAAAGCGTTGTTAAAAAAAAACACAAGTCTAATTTTACAGAAAACACCATTACTATTAACTTTCATTGATCAGCGAAGGGAAGCGAAGCTGAAACCACCGGTCTGAAGTCTAAAGTCCGGCTTTAGCCGGACATTCAGACTGGTATAGAAATAAATAGACAAAATTTGATAGCATTACTGGAAGTATGGATTTTCCTCCTGTTTCCCCCAACAGTTATCACAGAATGATGTCTTAGCATAAAATGACGTGAAAGAAATAATCGTACTGATAAAGATAACGTTTCACAGCAGGTCATGGAAACTGTTCGCTACTATTTAAGCAGCCGTTTCATGCGTGTTTCCACTTCCTAAGGAAGGCATGTTACCAACGCGCAAGGAAATATACGCGCGAAGGAGTCATAAAGGTGAAAAGCAACGCTCGCAGTGGTCACGACTATGAAGCGGCCGCAAAGTCCTTTCAGCTTTTGCGACATGCACACGAAGTTATTGCGCACCATTTCGACGCCATGGGTGCGACGCCTTGGGACCCGTCGCAACCCATTTTATAGCTATATGGACCTGGCGCACCTATCCAACCCCGTAGAAGCCGTCGGACTCCTTTTTTTGAATTTCGTGACGCAGAGACAAACAAACAAATAAACAAACACACACATGTGAGACAGACTAACCTTGCTATTATATAACATGATCATGATTTTCTCATACCTCAAAATTTCTTCCATGTTTCCATTGCGAAACGTAGAGTATGTAGTGAATCAATCAAACTCAATTTCTCCAGTTTCAAATTGATGGTTCGTTCTTATATCCAAGTTTTGTTCCAAATTCTTTCGTTAAATTGGATGCTTTTGCACTTTTTTCGTTCCATTTTATTCTTTTGTGGTAGCTAGGAGAGATTCCTCACAAACAACTGCATTCTCTGAGTGTCATTCCATGTGCAAGAATGTCCCCACGTCATTGCTCCCATTTATCGTCGTAATAAATACATCTGAAGAGTTATTGATATTGCCAAAAAATTATTTTTTGATCTACCTATTTATCTACCATCGGTTTCCTAAAACTTCCGCTCTTTAGGTGGTGGTATCAAAATCATTCGACGCTAATCTTTTCCAAAGAGGTCGTCTTGAACTTTCAGAACCGGTACAAGCGCCTTATTCAAGTAAGTTCTCAGAACGTTCTCTGGTAACGTGGATTTACAGACAAATAAACAAGTCAGTGAGTTGATTAAATATACGGCATTCCTTCAGGCTTGGGAAGACTACGTCTATCTCCATCACAGCCATCAGTTGTTGATATAGAAGCATTAGAAGAGATGGAGGATCGTATAGCTCTTGGACAAGCCAGTCAAATTGCAAGTACCGTACATTTCAGATCAAGGTGATTGGAAGAAACCATCATTAGAACTGTTTCTTTTGAGGAAAATCCGGATTTGTACCAATTCTTAAAAGTAGTGATGAGAAAAAGATCGCTATAAGTAGACAGATTAACGTGCAACGCAATGGTCGCAAAATGGCAAATTGTCGTCCGTAAAATTCGCAGTAATGAATTCTCACAGAATGGATTCTTTAGAAAAAAAAAGTGATTAATTCAAGTCTTACAACTGCTGAGATTCTCGACCGACAAATATTCAATTGCAGGTTATCACTAATTCCCGAACAAGTCCCATCAACGGTAGAAGAGTGTGAGGAGCCGAGCGAGGATAGCCATGTCCTCTCAACTGACGAGAATACAGACAGTCCCCCAGTTAATAGGTTAGAATCAAATCAATTAAACCAGAGTACTATCGTAGCCTTGAATATAGAGCTTTCATAGAACTTTTTCTTCTTGTATGAATAATTCTTTGAAAACTAAGTCTTTTAAGGAGAAGCCGGTTACAATCAGTCTTTCGCGGTATTTTGAGGCGAAAAACAAAGGATCTGCCAAGTCCAACGTCAAAACCATCCTAGATCAGACGAAATCGTAATGAAACTACTCTTAAGGCCTGCCATATATTTTAACGTCATTACTATCTATGGGTTTGCTTTTTCGTGTGCTATATTTATTTGTGCTTGACCTCATTTCCTCGTTCTGCTGATCCGCTTATCATCATAGAGCTGATTCAACTTCCTTCAAGCCCAGCACGAGATGTTCGCTGGTCAAACTAGATAGACAAGAGAAGAAAGCAATTTTTGCAAGAGTTCACGAAAAAAGCAAAATTTCCTGCCCCGGAACTTATTTCGAATTAATGCTTTGAAAAAGTTATTTAAGCGTATTTATGTTTTCTTGTCATGCCAACGAGGTTTAGGTGAAACTTTTTTATTGGACTGACGCCCACAAAAATGAGAGCTTATCAATTAGCAATGACGTGTTGCCGTTCGTAACACTCTGCGAGCTATAAGATTGCCCCACATGCAATTCCTTAACGTTATCCAGACACCAGTACTTAAGGATACTGCCCAGTGCGTAGATCTCACTCGCCTCGGTGACAATCTTTAAGAAGGCGGTGGTTTATCAACCCCACTAGTCGGTGAAACTGGTCAGTTGTTTTCCTTATGAAGGTCTTGGTGTACTTCGAACAATATCGAGGGTTGGCGAGGAGAGAGGAGGAGTTTGATGGGATGTGTATGGCATCAAAGACCCCAAACCATTTTCAGGCCTTTGAAAAAGACGAGTTTGTCGAAACGTCAGGCCAATAAAAAAGTTTCACCTAAACCTCGTTGGCACAACAAGAAAACATAAATGCACTATCAAATGCCGAGGTTTCAAGAAGAGAATACTTGGAGATAGTTATTTAAGCGACGCTTCTGATATAGAGTCAATAAGATTGAAGAAAACTAAAGAAATAGAAGCAAAAAATACCAGAAAAAAAAAGAAAAAGAAAACTTTATAATCCCATTTTTTCTGAAAGTTGTGACACAAACACGCCACTTCATACTTCCTCTATGTTTCCAATCTTCTATCCCTTTTTCTCCCTTTTGCACTCTTTTATTGTTTTTTTCTTTATTTCTTAAGCCTGGGTAATGTTGCATCAATAATGGGGCATTTTGAGGTCTTTCAGAGGAGCTCCGCAAAGTTCGAAGTCCATCAAAAGGCATTTGTTCTCATCTCATGGCGATTAGGGATGATCTCGTGCTGCGGACTAAATTTCTTCTTATTCTTCTGGTTTTGGTGCACTATTTTGGTGCAATCGTAGCTGTACTACAACAAGGTTTGAGTCTTGTTACTTCGAGCTTAAATAAAAGATTCACTTGTAGATGTATTTCATTCTCTTCCTTTACATTTCCATGAGCATACAATCGATGAAATAAATACCTTCGAATAAACTTTCTGCCATCTTTTTGCTCATTCGTGTGCTTTTTCGTTTCAAAAAGAGTCTTCATGTTTATAAGTGCTGAGATAAAGGCAACTTACCGTACCTTCATGCCGCACCTCCACCGTTTCTGAGCCGCCCGTCTCGCCTTCACCGACTCCATTCAAAGCCTATCGTGAGAATTACTAGGGCATCGCTCTGAAGACTGTAACAAATACTAAAGCACGTATATTGTCAATGCTTTTCTCGTCTTACAATGTACGAGAATGCTACGGTATGGAGGTGTGCATTATGATCTAGTCCTTCTATACGAAGTATACATTGTCATTATACGAACAAAGAAGTTCTGGCGGATCTACCGTAAGCAGATGTCATTTTTTCTGAAATTATCCCACCAGCTATACTCCAAACATATAATAGCACCTTTCTCGATCACGAGTATCATTAACAATAGCAGAGTTTTGATGGATATTAGTTCTAGGCGAAGCAATCGTGACGTAGCTATTGATACGCCCTCATCACTTGACGAAATTGTGATCGCATCGTTAGCGTTGGTAGTCATCTCCAACGGGAGTCTGGAATAGCATTAGCTAGGACTGCTTTTCAAAATCAGCTCCGTTCCACGAAAAGGACATTCCAAGTAAAGCGTTTGCCTATTATCAAGAGTTGTTTTTGTTTTTCTCACGCTTTCGTTTGTGTACTTTCTAACACGGCCGGAGGTGGGTTCATTTCACAAAAAGGATTCACCTCGACTGGATTAGTCTGAAGATTCTAACATGAGCCGTAGCGTATACTTTGGAGCTGGCGGAGGTGGTGGAGGTGGAGGGTAAGTGCTTGTCGATAACTTTTATGTAACAGGTTTCTGTAGCTGTGACTGCAAAACTTTCTGGAAATCCATACCATGAGATTGGGTGCATATGAAGGCGACAATCTTTTATATAGTAAATCCGATCCAACGGTAACTGTTAGCTAATGATTTTAATTTCAGAGGTGGCGGAGCTCAAAGTGTGTACTTCACGCCGGGTGCAGCCGGAGGAGGTGGCGGCGCGCCTAAAGCACCTATGTCTGTATATTCAACTATCCTTTTGGCACTTTACGACTTCAAAAAGCGTAGTTAATTTTATAGGGGAGGCGGTGGCTACGGTGGAGGAGGAGGCGGTGGCGCCGGAGGTGCCACCAGTGCATACATGATGCCTGGAGCAGGTGGCGGAGGAGGAGGGTCAGTTTAGAGACTGTTAACCACAACATCTACGGAAAAATCTTATTTCAGCGCGCAAAGCGTGTACTTCACACCTGGAGCAGGTGGCGGAGGAGGAGGAGGAGGAGGAGGTGGCGGAGGATACTTTTCGTAAGACGATTGGTTACTAAAAGTTATCGAAGAGAGTGAAAGATATAGACGCAGTGTTGCTGCATTTTCGTTTTGTGATTCTACTTCTCTACCACTGATCTACTTTCTTATCAATAATATGAAGTAGTTAAAAGCCTAATTAACTAATTTTGCTTTAGGGTACCAGGGAGTGCTGGTGGTGCTAAGGCAGTCGATGTCGAGCCGAAAACTGCCATTGGGGCACCCCGAGACGATACGAGAACCGCCATACGACCAGTAACGGACGAAACAAGGACTGCAATACGACCTGTGATGGGCGACGAGACTAAAACTGCCATTAGGCCTGTAACGGACGAAACAAGGACCGCCATCCGACCTGTAATGGATGAAACAAAGACTGCGATACGACCCGTGATGGGCGACGAGACTAAAACCGCTATTAGGCCTGTAACGGACGAAACAAGGACCGCCATCAGACCTGTAATGGACGAAACAAGGACTGCGATACGACCCGTGATGGGCGACGAGACTAAAACCGCTATTAGGCCTGTAACCGATGAAACAAGGACTGCGATACGGCCTGTGATGGGCGACGAGACTAGAACTGCTATAAGGCCTGTAACAGACGAAACTAGGACTGCGATACGACCTGTGGCCATGGACACGACAAAGACTGCAATTCAGCCGGTGTAAGTATAGAATTTTGCTGTATAGTTTTCCGACACCAAACAGTCATATTATAGTGGTGGCAAAGGGTTCTTCGGAGTTACGCCTGCAGGTGGAGGTGGGGGTGGTGGAGGCGGTGCTCAAAGCGCCTACTTTGGAGTCGGCGGCAGCGCACCAGGAGGAGGCGGAGGAGGGTTTGATGGGTGCGTTCCTTATAACAAGAAGGGTTTTTGTACGGGAAACAGATCACTGCTTTCTTATCACTGCTTTTAAATGCAATCAACATTTTTTAGAGCTCGTAGTTCTTACTTCGGCGTCGGTGGTGGTGGTGGTGGCGGAGGAGGGTTCGTCTTCCAGTTGAATATGAACAACAAGACAACGCTAATTGCATCCGATTCATTGTAGATGTTCAAAGCCGGCAGGAGGAGGATACAGTGGCGGAATGGCGGGCGGTGGTGGAGCCGGGGCACAAAGTGTATATATGGCGGCTGGAGGTGGAGCTTGCGGCGGCGGCGGCGGAGGAGGAGGAGGAGGAGGAGGAGGAGGAGGATTTGATGGGTACGTTCTTTATAATAAAAAAGCGTTTGAAAGAAGAACGAAAAATTATATTTCCAGTGGAGCACGAAGTGCATACTTTATGCCTAAGTAGAAGAGAACCAGAGCGAGGAGTGGAAGGATTGTAGATTTATTCATAAATATTAGAAGGTTCCTGTCCTCCAATGAACTCTTTCGCTTCTCTGTACTACAGAATCTGTGCTTCCTTTTTAGAGCACTACAATGTTGCTTTCACTGCGAAGCAGCCATACTAATATGTGTTACCGAGACGCTTAGAGTGTCTCCTATTCTTGGTCATTAGCGGATAAGTCCAAGAAACGTCGCCCAATGTATAGCTGAGTCAAAACGACGTGAAGCGCGCTGCACTTGCGTAAGTGGTCGCGCTCGAAGCGGTGCGTTGGTGCGTAGCGGTTAGGGTCAGGTGAAGAGCCCTGGCCTCATCTAAAATCATCTACTTAAACGGCTGTGCGGGCGGTCACTTTGCGGCAGGCTGTCTCCATTGTACCTTGGGCTATCAAAGCAATAAAGAGAACTACTTGGGAAATTTTCTCAGCTGAGACACTCGTCTGTTCTCTTCGAATCTACGCCACCATACTATCTGCTAAAGATTCTTTTCTCAGGGTTCTTTTTCGAACTGCTGTACTAGAATAGTCAACAGCGTAATCTTGCTTATCTGTGTGCTTAGGGAAAACGTTGAAAAAAGGACACCGTTGCCTAGAACCAACTGAACTAATTGCTTTCGTAAACACGATACTGAAGAGTTTTTACGTCAAAGAGTTTCCCGTAGCACTTTTTCTCGCGTTCTGGTAAAACTTCAGGAATCTGATCCTCTTTGTCACCTGTTTTTATGATCTAAATTCCTATGATTAGTTTATATGAATTTTCACAAATCGAGCGGCTTAACCAGTGCTCAACGTTGAATCTTAATACCTATTCATCTACTTATTAGTTTTCGCAAGGTTTTCCAGATATAATCTGATGGCCACTTAAAATAAGTTTCTCTCAGATATTCTTGACGCTACTGTTAACGTCCCACCTCTGTTCGACTCAATCTATTTTAGATGGTTCATCCTCAAATCATCGCATTCTTGTTCATAGAAGAATAATATGGATTGCTATTCAGTATGTATCTTCCAGACTGATGCATAATCCATAATCCAAGTTCACATATTTTTAAAAAAACAGAAAAAGAAATGTAAAAAAATATTTCTAAGAGCGAGATTCAATGGATGACTAGAAGCAAATGATTCTTGGATGTAGCAAAGAACGACCTCAGCAGATGACATTTATCAGCAGAATAGAGGGTTGTGCAGGCCGAAAGTCGGAAGACGTACTGACGTTTCTGCCAAACTCAACCAGATGCAGCACATACTATAATGTTATGTTGTAACCAACACTGTCAGCTTTCCACATATTTCAAAAAGCAACCTACGATGTTGTGTGCAAGACATTAGATGAAAGTTAGCAGGTATTGAACACACATCTACGCCCACAGTAGAGGAAGCACTTCTAGAAACAACTGTTTAGTGAACCTATCCTAGGTAACAGTAAACACCAGAAGTGGGTCTGACCCCTCCACTCACTATTCAAATCTAAATACTTCCATTTAGATCAAAAGGAATTCGCAACATAGTTTTTTCTGAGACTTCCAACCTCGCCAACCCAGCGTGCTGCTGAGCGACCGCCCGCGCAGCCGTTTAAGTTGATCTAGATGAGACGGAGGAGCCGTGCTACCACCGTTCCTCACTATACTTCGCGATGGCCCCACCTCGATTCCAACCGCTCCTTTCATTGCACCGCTTTGAGCGCAACCGCTTACGCAACTGCACTGTGCTTCATTTCGTTTTGACCCGACTATACTTTTCATGTTGTGCAACTACACACTTTCTTTGTTTCATCCTATGATTGGCGCAAATTGCTCATCACACTGTCATCACATCAACCGAAATAACGAAAACTGGGATGCCTTTGGCAGCGTACTGGGCAACAGCACTTTTTTTGCAATATCTAGGTGACTTCCGGATCATATAGCTGTGCAAGTCATATTGGTAGTACGTGACCAGAACATATATTCAAATTCCTGATTGCATCTAGTATAATCACCGCAGTAGGTACCAATCGGAATTGTATATGCAGCCCATATGTGCGGATATAAATATCAATTCCTCACATGTGCGTGCTTGACACCGAGATTAATCTTACGCTTCCTTTTCTCTTTTATTTTCTCTTTCTTCTGGCATTGGCGAGCCTGTGGTGCACACGGGATTGTACCGCTGATAAGCGGAAAGGCACCGACTAGCGTGCAGGAAACAGAGATGCGAATATTTAACGTTTGCTTTCAAAGAATTCAGATTCGTCTATGTAAGTCGGGTTTAAGTTGACACTATTCTATTCTATTCTCGCTATTCTCGCCTTCGTTCAGTGTTTTCAGTGTTTTTCAGTGTTTGTTTTGTAAGGTACATTTTCCGCCCATTCATAGGCGGCATCACTGTGGACACAACGTTCCAGTAATCTTCACAAGATAAGGAATGTTCTATGTCACAAACAAAGATGATTCTTTCTATTCGGTATTCTAGCAATTTCTCATGCGGTTGTATGCGTAAACTCGATGAGCGAAAACGTGAGTGATAGTTACAAGCATTTGTAGTTCCTTCGAAGAGCTGTTAGTGGCACTCACGTTGCGACGTGCGTCTGATGATCGATTCCGTATGCAATATGCAGAACTGTAGCGGGCGAGTACTCCTGCTCTCTCCAAACCCCAGTATAACCTACCTCCTCACGTATACGCAACATAACCCCGCTAACTCTGTAACACAGTGATAGCCAGGGATCACTTCTTATGTATCCTGAAAGGGCGCAGAAGAAAGTAGTAGACTTTGGTTAAAATGTAGTTGGAAAGGGGGGGGGGCGCTATGACGCAGCACTATCGAACAGTACTGGTACTGCAATAGCGAAGGCCCAAAGATGCAAAAACGCAATAGAGCACAAAAACTGTTCTTAAGTGGCAGATGGGTTTCCCATATGGGAAGCATTTGAGAAGGCGATAGTTGATCAATCGACAGTTCGTCACTGGAAGTGAATACCTGGGTCACTTGGGGCCCTAAAACCTGAGTATCAGTCTTAGAGGATCTAAGAGGTTCTAAAGGGCATGTAGGTTAAAGGCATCACCCCACAAATCTGAGGTGATGCAGATTTCAGGTGGAGTATTCGTATGCGGAATGGGAGACTACGGAGAGGAGAGTGATTCCGTCCATTTCTTCCTAATTGGCGCAAAAAAAACGGCCTGGAATATACGGCTTCAGGCGTTTTGGCGCACTATTTCCTACAGGGAGTTCGACTGAGCGCGCCAGACTTGTGCGGCGCCGCATCTTCCGGGCCGTTTTTTACGGCAATTAGGAAGCCATGGACGGAATCACCCCTCTCTCCGTAGTCTCCCATCCCGTATACGAATACTCCACCTGAAATCTGCACCACCTCAGGTTCGTGGGGTGATGCCTTTAAATCTACTAAGAAAAAAGGAGGAGGAAAAGAGGGAGAAGGAAGAGCTTGACCTACTACTACTGTTTTAACTTTACCAAACCTTCCAAAATCATCTCATGTAGTCATCTCATGTCATTATTTCCAAACAAAAAAGACCTAAAATGGATAAACGAAAACTAATAGTAGTGCCATTTTCTGTGAAATTAGACTTGCGTATCTCTAACAATCTTTCTTCATTTTTTTTATTATAAATAAAAGCGAAAGATTTCATAGTCTTCTTTCTAAACGCGTCAGTTCTACATTTGGAGAACATTCAAAGTTCAGCTTCAAACACTCTTTATCAATACATTATAGACCAAATTAAAAAAAAAACACACACACACAAGCAGAACAAACAACAAAACGTATGGAAAAGACTTTGCTTAGACCGATTAATCCTATGCACAAACGTTTGTGCATAGATTTGTGCAAAAAAGAAGGGAAGGCCATGAAAAGCAAAAAGAAAGGAGTTTCGGGGATCTTGCCGCGTTCCGTGGAGAGCATCACTGGGCACACTCATCGGGGACGTCACTTTGGCAGAATATATATTTTATAGTAGAGTCAAAACGACATGTACCACGGTGCAGTTGCGTAAGCGGTGCGGTGGAGGGTAGCGGTTAGGATCGAGTCACCCCTGCTACCACCGTTCATTGCTGCAGTTAGCGATGGTCCCATCTCGATTTCAACCGCTATCTCCACCGTGCCGCTTCGAGCGCAACCGCTTGCGCAACTGCACCGTGCTTCATGTCGTTTTGACCCGACTATACATCTACCATGTGTGTCAAGCGCTGACGGTAGTCGAGTAGCGCGATCATCCAGACGTGCGTATTTAGCAACGACTATACGTGCTCCTTTTCTTCGCTCGCTTGAATTGTTGAATTATCCTAAACTGTTAGTGTGTTGAACAATACTTGCTGTTGTTTAGTAGTTACTGTGGTGAGCGGTTGTGCGAACTTTTACGCAGGAGACTATAATCCAGTGCACTATCAACAATTGTTTAAAAGGTCGCCCAAAGGGACTGCTTTTGCAAACGAAAAGGAAAGCTGTTCGAATATGTTCAAACCACCGCATGCTGACAAAATTGCCGATGAAGTGGAATTTTGTAATTAAGCCCTGACAGGTCAAACCTATGTAGGTCGACCGACTTCGAGTGAAATGTGGCTTCTTTGAAGGCTATCATAGGGAAATGATGCGGCTGAGCAAATCGGTTGTGTTCACAAAGAAATAGAGGGGTCCGTTTAGCAAAAAAGTGGGACTGAGTTGCGGATGATAAGCAGTCTGCACCTGCTTATCATCCGCAACTCAGTCCCACTTTTTTGCTAATCTAGGCATTCCCTCTCTTCTGAATGGCTACCATCATATATATATAGGCCTTCCCGTGTACAGCATTTCGGTTTGACGTTTCCATGATCCTTCCATTGTTTAATAATCTTTTGGACAGTTCGAAGCGGAGTTTTGAGTCGACCCGCAATTGCTGTTGACTTCATTCCACTTACCGTCAAGCGAGCGATCTCATCTAGAACAAACTTTCATTGAAACTAAAACGGAAAATTTCAGGACGAAAAAAATGGGAAGTAGTAGGTTCACTGGAAACTATATCCTGTCTCAGAAATCCCGAAGATGATACGCGCTCAGATGGTTTTGTCACCATGCAGATTCTAGCATCACTATGCGAATTGTACTTTTTTAAATGTCCGAGTCAGCAAAGCTTAATTTTCGTTATTTAGCCATTTGTTTGTTAGCAGCTGTGAGCCGTGCAATTTTGTTAATAGAGCATTTGAGGCACTGAACTGCTGTGTGAAGAACTGTGTGAAGAGCTTACTGCTGCATTTTTTATTACTATACTCGTTACTACGCATACTGTTTCAGTGCGTTGAGCTTCCTCGAAGAGCATTACCTTTCTTCGGTAGACGTATCGTACTGCCTAGGTAACGTAATCCTTTGTATACGAAATCATCTCTCCCAGAGGACAGCAACCCATCAAATCTGATCTACCATCGCCATCCCAAGCGGAATGAATAGAAATATCCCAATACAATGCATGTGTGATCTTAGACGGAAAAAACTGGAAAAAAATGCCCAGTCGCATCTAAAAGAGTTGGAAGAAAATTCGTGTATGTATATCCAACCTATTCTCACAAAATTGCTCTTAAACTGATCAAAAGACGGCAGACAGTAGGCTACTTCCACTCATATCTACTACAGAACGTAGCGATTGCGCCAAATTCTGATGTGGGAAGATTCAGCGAACTCACTGGGGACTCCAATTATATCGACGATTTTTTAAATAGTGCACCCTGATTATCTAGCAGAATTCAAATCTCAGTTATTCCTCTCCTGTTTAGGAACCACAAGACGCAAACTACGATCGGGTTCTGGATCTTGAGTGCGTGTTTCAACTTTTCATCCAGTTGTGCCTGCGGAACACCATTCCAAATCAACCTCTTTTCACTTTCAGTGAATCACTCCTACGCACATGTCTTTCGGAGGGTGAGCAGGACAATCCCGTTGTTGATAATGAAGCAGAAAAAACCAATTTGGAAGACAAAGAAGCCAAAGCTCGAGAGCATATGCAAAGGTCACCAACCAAAGATGAAAATGTTCTTGGAAAAGAAATTCCCAAAAAATTACTGGTAAAATAAGTTTTTGATTTTGTCTGATGTTCGTTCTGCTGTAAGAACAAGCCGAATGAAAAGAAATAAAATTCTAGAAGGAATTGGATGATTCAGAACGAAAAAATGAAAAACAAAAATCGAAACAGGAAACAGCAGAAACAAAGGTTATAGAAAAAAAAGTCGAACAACCGAATGCAGAAAATGAGAAGGAAAAAGAGAAAGAGAAGAAAGGATCGAAGGAATCGATAGGAGGGGTAAGAGTTTCTGTTTCTTTTTTAACTTCATGAATTTGTTCCGCTTATTTTCTTTCTTCAGAAAAACTCGAAGGACAAGGAGGCAAGTCACAAACTTTAAGATTAGTAATGGACATAAAAATGGACGTAGGGTGGTCGTTGTCATGTCGGAAAAATCGAAAACAAACAATGATACGCTCAAATACGTAGTAGTTCCATATGCGAGACCGTTATACGAGTTTTAAGGAGCCATTCAACTTTGCTTGTGTTTGTAAGCTGCAGTATGAAGTAATGCAGTAAACCAATAGATGGCCTTGATTGAATGTTCGTATTAGAAGGATAAAGGGTACGCTCAATCCCTGTGAGGGCGCGCAAAATCGTTTGAGGTTTATGAAGCATTTTTCTACTTCCACTGTCAAATTACTATCGTTACCTCAATATCACATGAAGCGTGGTGATGCAGATGCGTAAACGACCGCACCGTTTCGGTTGCGGTCGTGCGCTGCGCTATCTCGACCGCATCGTCTCGAGCGCAGCGCAGCCGTTTACGCAACTGCACCGAGCTTCATGTCATTTCGTTTTGATTCCGATGATAACTATCAAAAATTCGATTAAAGTCGCCGTGGACATTTGACTATTAGTATTTGATCTCCTCCACACAAATGCATATGTAAGTTCATTTATTTATTTATTTATTGAAAACACCTACAGGTGCGCCATAAAAGAAAAATAAGGTGGAACAAAGCTCACTAGAATTTCGCCTAAATTTTACACAACAAGACTGGCCCTTCAAAGCATAAGGGGTGGTAGGTTGACAGATCATTCTCCCTCTACAAAAGGTGCGAAATCCTCACGCGAGATCCTTTTCCAAGACCCAGAACGCTACGGTAGATAAACGGATACCAAAGTTTGGGTGACCAACTTAACTCCGAATGGAGGAATCCGTCAGGGACCCTGGGCGAACGGATAGGGGACCTCAAGTGCAAGGGTTGTGCTATCCTTGAACGGAAGTTAGTAAATAAGCTGGTAAGTGACGCCAAACAATCGCTGGTTTGTGGTAATATTAGGCTCTGTGAGAATAAATAAAGATAGTTCTATGAATAGTCACTCATAGAAGTGTGAACCTCTTCAATCAGGACAAAAAGTGTCAAAATGACAACTGTTTCTTCATAATTTGAAAAGCTTTGTGACTCAAAACTTTAATTTTGATGTCCACCTAATTGCACCGTTCACAAGCGCTCGGCGTTTATTTCAGACGAATAAAGCGGTGGAAACAAGCAAGTCAGCACTGGCGGAAAAATCTAACGTGAGTCTGCTAAATCTCTCTAAATTTCCCTGATAATGCCGCGTCTGAAAAATGTTTATAATACGCAAAAAAGCATTTAAACATTCACTCATTCATTCGTTCAATTAACATAAAACAGTTCTTTAGCTGTTTTTGCCTCAGAAACAAAGAAAAACAAAGAAACGCTCTTTTAGACAGGCATGCAGAAGGCGCTCCAACTAGTTGTACGCCAGCGGAGCTCCAGAATGAAATTATTCGAAGAGAAGAGGAAAGCAAGGGAACGTGCCCTACAAGCCCGGAAAGCTCAGCAATCTCAGGAGTTCTCGAAAATTCGACAGAGAAAATCGTTGTCTAGAGTATTTCTCGACTTTTTTCCCGTAGTTTTTTTTTCGTTCTTTTAAATCGTATTACATTTCTGCAGAAACGCGCAAGCAAATGTCTATCCATTCGTAAAATGTTATCAAACAAAGGAAAACCTAAAGCAAGGAGCAATTGAATTCCAAAGAAGTTTATTGATTGGTCAGTGGAAGTAGGACAAGAGTAACGTGTCGCTAGAATTAGGATGCAGCTTTTGCGATTTTTCGACTCAGAAGACATTAAATGATTCGCTGTTGTCCTAAATCTGACGGTTTTTAAGTCGAATGATTTCGTTATAATACATGAAGGACAACATTCAAAGGTACAGTATTCACAGCAGCACGATTTCAGACCTATTATTCAACGCCTACTATCAATTTGAATCAGATTTCTACGAAGAACGTACTGTAATCAGTTTTAAACGTAGTTGTCTCAAATGTAACTGTAATGATAAACAACTGCTTTTCTTTGTTACGTATTCTGTAAATTTCTATTTCTCAGTTTCCCTCGACAAGAACTCTTTTTGTGTCGGTATACGGTACAACAATGATTAAAAAATCAAAAAAGACGATCTTTTGAATTGTAATGAAAAGTAGTGATTTCCTTCGACACTTGAACCCACAGGATATTTGAACTCCTGCACGATTGACTGCCGAAGAGACTATTTCTGCAGTGAGGAAACATCTCGGGAATCTGTAAGAATTCTCGCAAATTTCTTCTCAAGTCACTGCACAGATACGGATTCGAACGCTTGCTGTTACGCTCAGTAACTGCGACCGAAAGCCCTGAGCCATGCGTCACCACCATAGTTAAGCATTTTGAGATTCTGTGCAGGGGCATAACGTTTTTAGCGCCTGTACACAAAAATGATGATAAGTCACAGGCTTTATAGTCTCGATTGAGTACGAAGAAGAAAAGGTGTCGAACATACTCCGCTTACCCACTCGACACTCCACGTTTTGATCTAAAAGATCAGGAATCAATAAAATAAAAATAACAGCAATAAAAGAATAAACAATACAATAAACAATAAATAACAATAATAAAGAACCGCAACAGAAGTAACTCGTAGATCAAAAAATTCTCTATCAACTGACGTTATTTTTTTCAAATACTTTATATGTTATATATGCCTTTTATGAGCGGGTGTAGCGCAGTCTGTAAGAGGTTCCGCTGTGTCTGCACGATCAACCGGAAGTTCAAATTCGTCCTAGTGATAATCTAGCTCGTCATCAGAAATTGGTACCAGATTTGTCTGAGAGGATAAAACATCGACTTGACACATCGGCTAGCCCCCGCAAGTCATTGTACCGAGCAGTTACACGTTAGTAAACTTCAAACGGTTCTGAATTGAAGTGAACGCTATCCCAATTGGAGTTATTCACACCAGACACTGTCCTTTATCGCAGGAAAGAATGAAACGCCAACGAATTATTCTTCACAACCCAGCTTTCTCTTTTCTAGTCTCGAGGATCACAGTAACTGAATTTTAAGGGACTTTTGAAAATTATAGCCAGTACTTTTGCATGTATGAAAAAAATCTTCAAGGCATCATACCTTATGAGTCACACGTGGTTCCTTGTGGTCAGAAATGCATGATTCAAAAATGAATCACGAAGTCATCATGTCAGACGAATTGCACTTAATGTGTTCCCCTCATTAGTGCCAAGTACACTTTCGTTATTCTTTTACTTCTTCGGTTGTGTCGCATGTTCACTTCAACTTCAAAAAGAGGTGATTTCGTCTCAGAATTAAAAATTTCGAACTCAGAACTTGAAACTCTCGCTTTTGTGACGAATCCGAATACTCGAGTACTTCTTGCCTTTTTCTGAGAGTTTTGAAGTATTAAATATATGACTAACTTTATGTAATTGATTAGGATTTTTCTGTTTGCCATTTTCATTTTTTTTCTCCCTTAAAAGGCCTAACCGTTAACGCTAATTTAGGAGACAGGTTCTGTTCGGGAAATACGAAAAAAGTGCAAGCGTCGGTACCTAACATTCTCGGAGCAACGCGTATTTTCACATTTGACTTTGCAGTTGACCGCACCGCAATTCTAACGTTTTGCGCTATTTGCACTGTTTTTGTCGGGGAATTAGAAATCACCTATGTATTCTCTCCCCAGTCCTCACCTAGGAATCATCTAGTAAATCACCAATACCCTGAGTGCTTGTTGAGAGAAGTCATTTTCTAAAATCTAGCTTTATCGGTAGATCACACCTTTCCTCTTAACTGGGGATTTGTAACCGATCGATGAAGCGCGCAGACATACTTTCGTCACGTACGTATACTAATACTGTCCTAAATCGCAACGTAACCATAAAAACCGGCGTTCAATCGCTGCGATCGCGCTTTGCGATGTCGGCAGTGAAAGCTCGAACCGAGAATGTGCGCGTACTCATTTCTCAGTCTGTTTTTCATAGTCAAGGGCATTGTCGCCTTTGTTGGAACTAGTCGTAGTTCATTGTCATTGACATCTAAGCGCAACGCCCACGTATACGTACGTATATGTGCAAGAGACTGTGCGTGTGCGCGTATGTGCGTGCACCTGCCCGTGTGTACGTGCTGCATACGGCAGCTGCTGTCAATCATTTGCCGTTTCATGACGTTCGCGCTCAGTTGTTCCACGACAGCCGCATAACCTTGTATGTGTTACAGCTATGAACGAACGTTCATGGTTTGCGATATTCTTTGTTGCTGACGTTACACAAGGAATTTAATGTTTTACCGTAAGAATTACACTAATGACTCACTGGTTTCGGTCATCGTTAACAACGAACGTTCTCGTCACGCTTCATGGATCGCTCGCTCACGCATGCGTGTAATGTTTACAAAACCACAAGCAAGTGGTAGTAGTTATTGTAGAAAGGTCTTTACTCGTCGAAAAAAACATCTTCACAAGGATCCTTCTCAGTGAGACTGGTAAAGCATCAACTTCTGGTATCTACATGTAGTCATTGCATGTAGACCGTGCAATTAATCCTTCTCAGCAGATTGTGATTTTCCCGCTTTCGCTAGCACACTGCTCAAATGCAACGTCAAGAAATAGTGCACTGCTAAGAGAAAGAAAGAGATTTTTCCTGCACTCTCTACAATTTGATTGTGTGGGGAACAACAAATTTCCTATTGTTCTTTTCATTTTTCTTTAATTAGTTTTTGAGGCTTCCCAGTAAAAGGTTAGGTTTCATTACATGAAGTCTAACTTCCATTTCAAAGTAAGGTAGAGAGCAAAAATGCGATAGTCATCACAGCAACTGGTGCAGCTTTTCTTTACAATCATTTAGGCGATCTTTTTGAAAACGAAAGCATAAAAGACAGCCATACATATTTCAAAAATAAATAAATCAGTGCTCAACCTCGCTTTGAAACTGAAGTCATAACTTATGAAATGACACCTGACGTATTTCTGAGATTAAAAATGTTAAATTGAACGTGTTCCACTCCTGATATCTTTTATTCCTTAAGTACTTTAAGCATCCCAAATTTTGAATATAACACGCTAGTTTGTTAATTGATTTAGTTATTTTTTGCGTTTCATTTTCATTTCTCACTATATGCTCTCAATTTCTTTTCAGTTTCTCTCTCTCTACCTCAGATTGATCCACACCACACTCATAGTTAGTTATTACAGCTCAATATGCGGATTCTTTTTTTCTATTTTTCTATTTTAATAATTAAATATTCTATTTTTTTAATCTTCTCCTAGCCATGCCTGCTCACGTTTATTTCGAATTTTTTCGCCACCATGAAAATTCGCTTCAAAGTCTGCCTGTCTGCCTTTACAGTATTATTTCTCGCGGAATATCAGCACAATTTTCCGCCAACTTCTCTTCTATCGCGAACTCCTTTTTCTTTCCTCATGGTATCTATCCAAACAAAATGCAACGTTGTTTTATATGTCGTGTGCAAATTGCATTTAATTCTTTTTGGTATAAGAGTTACTTTGCACTTGCGTTCTACATATAAAACGACAAACGAACTATGGTAAGGACGTGATATTACTGGTTTAAAATTCTTATTGTGTAACCCTAAGTGATGGAAAATGGCGGAACATCATTGAATCATCATTGTCTCTACATAATATAGTTTTACCAACGTTTTCTTTAATGTGACGAGTTTACCATCATCTCTTCTCCGCCTAACTATCTCTTACAGTAGTCGATGATCATAATTTATTGATGCTATGTAGCTCCATAGTGCTCAAGTGTTTGCATAGACTTTTTTTTCTCGAAAACATGCTCACTTCAGCGAAACGAAATGTTGTTGTTGATTGGCTTTTCCACTTTCTTTATGTTCCCTGATTTCCCATCGTCGACACCAGCAAATTTCGCTTTTTTAGATTTAAACGTGCCATGCCTTCGATTTTTTTTCGTGATAATTTTTTTATTCTTTTGAATATATGCTGTTTTCGATACTTACACTGAATTTCTTCATGTATTCTTCTCATTGCGTCTAGGTACTGTATCTTCGTTTCTTCTTTCTATCCTTTCTCTTTGATCGCTTCTCTCATCACTTCACTGTCACATCATATCAAGCACTATTCACTCTTCTATGTACATTTTCTCGTTATTAAGTGTTCTCCTTCCTTTTATCCCTCTCATTCAACTTTCTCTTACTACTTCAAGCTTCCTGCTAGTTTCTATTATTGTTTTCTTCTGCCTCCTATCTGCTCCTGTATATCTCTTGCTAAAAGTCTCCATTTTGCTAAACATTTTCACAGCTTTTGCTGATTATTGTGCTCGACAGGAACTTTCTCCTGCACTTGTTCTCTAAGGGAACTCCTCTTCATTCCTGCAATTAAATAAAATTTCGACTGGATCAGCTTTCGTTTTTCACCGGATAAATTTCCTTTGAAAACTCCACATTACCTCATTCTCTTGTTAGCAAGGATCCTCTACTGATTTCGGTTTACGTTTCTACAGTATGCCGCGCTTGATATCCGCTTAATTATGTACGTCTGGTTAGCCCATTTTCATCTTCCAGTCGCTTTTTCATCTTCTATTTCGATCACCCACGATCACAAATATAAAGAATCTTCATCAAAAACTCATCAATTCACCAAAAATAAAAAGGACTTCCACCGAAAAATTATCGAGCAAAAATGAACCATTCTGCAATATAATCTGTATAGAAACAGTTTATATTGGTTCCTTTCATACATGTGAGCGTAGGTTATCGAGCCATTTCCTTATCGTGGAAATTGGAAAGTCCACGCAAGATTCTTTTCTTGTATCTTGAGCCCTATATAGGTTTACTATACAGTATATAGCTGTAGTGTAGTTATACAGTTATACTTCAAGCTTTTATGTTTGGACTCCAACGACCTCTAGTCCTAAGAGGAGCGACTTCGCATCAAGTTGTAATTTTGAGTAACAGCTTGTGGGTCCCTAAATGAGAAGGCTCATCAAATTCCCCACTCACTAAGAGTAGAACAAAAACGTTGAGGCCTACCAATCTTGGTGGTACTCCAGTCTATTCCTTGCGTAGGATAACAGATCAATGGGCAGATTTTGAAAAATTGTTTTAAAAGGAGCGGTCGTCTGAGAACACTTACATTCCTGCAGACTGCGCAAAAAGGGTTTAGAACGAAGAAGATGCGAGTATCGGCCAAACTCACAAAACTGGAGAGAAACGCGGTGGTAGATCCGACTAAAAAAACAAATTACGGGAATTACATTACAACTATACATATTTTTGGAAACTATGGAGTTGAGCAGAACGAACCTGTTCTTCCAAAGTTCTATAAATAAATGAAAAACGAGTATCAGGAATATTCCTCTAATCACTCCTCAAAGTTATTAGCTGTTGCATTGTGTAGTAATATTACGTAATAGTGAGTAATAGTAATCAGTCTCTTCCCCCCTCCCCCTTTCACCCCGAAATTCATGGGGAACAACCAAGGCAGTACTGTAAACTAAGTAATTGCAAGAAATGTTCATTATTTTCTAAACAGATACACTTCCTTATTGGCTTCCTTGTATACTTCTTCTATAACTCCAAGTTCGGTTTTCTCTGTTGTGTTCTGCGCTCGTGGAACCGTCCGATGTTGCCGATAAACCAATAGTTTTTCCCTTGAAGTTACAAAATCTATTCTCTTTACATGCGTTCCTCTGACGCTCATTATCGTACATTATCGTACATTATCGCTCGGAACTATCAAGTTCACCTAACAAAGGTTGGGAATACCATGGACGGTGTTGACTTCAAGTGAAGCACGCCATTTTGATAGCTTTTTATGTCTGCGTTTCTGCGATTTTTTCCGAGACCCCTCGTAAAACGTCACAATTGTCAAATGATGCTTAAGGTGTTGGATGGCTGTAGTGTAATAGGCTCTGTCATTGATTTGTTCTAGAATTCAGAAGTCCGCGCCCTTACCGTCAATATCTATTTAAGGTAAAGGATTTCATAAAACATAGAGAAATGAATTAGGAAGTGTGAAGAAAGAAAATCCTAAAGACATGTGTCTTTTACCAATGTGACTCTATTTCTCGCCACTAAATTAAATAATTATTTAACGTATTTCGTCAGGCATCCAGGGAAATGGAAAAATAAATAATCATCTTCCTTCTAATATCCTCTGAGTGCTACAAGCAGAAAATTGACGATGAACTGTAAAGATTACCCTCCATTTTGTTCCCGTCTCTCGATCTTCTTGATTTCACCACCATTTTAGATATGCTTAGCGACAAAAGTTACTGGAGAGCATTTTTCTTCAGTTTAGTATACTGAGCTGACGTTCCGTCATCTTCAAATCCCTAAAAGCGTTCTATTTGCAGTTTAAGCAATCGCATGACTTAATTCTCAGGTTTTACCAACATTGATCCAGCTTCACCAAGTGTAGATCATACGCAGAAAGCTCTCAGCAAGCACAAATTGCCGTTCGCATTCTGCGTCGAATGGTTTGTTTCACAGTCGGGTCAAAACGATGTGAATCTCGGTGGAATTGCGTAAGCGGCTCCGCTCGAAGCGATGCTGCCAAACGGTTAGGATAGTGGAGGACCTCGCTACCATAACTCATCGCTGCAGCTCGCGGTGGTCGCACCTGGATCCCAGCCGCTAACTCCTCCGCGCCGCTTCAAGCGCAGCTGCTTAAAGGTATCACCCCACGAATTCGGTGTGGTAGGAATTTCTCATGGCTAAATACTACGCGTGGTCGTAGATTGCAGAAACGGGTGGGATCCCGCTCATTTCTTCCTAATCGCCGTGAAAAACGGCCCGGAAGATGCGGCCCGTGCACAAGGGTGGCGCGCTCCAGTAGAACTTCGAGCTGTTTTCTACGACGAGTTCTGTTGGAGCGCGGCCCGTGCGCAGGGGTGCTTCTGGGGCGTCCTTACGGCAATTACAAAGAAATGAGCGTTATCCCATCCGTTTCTGCAATCTACAACTCCGTATAGTCTTTAGCCATCGGAAGTACATACCATATCAGATTCGTGGGACGTCTTTAAGTAAATGTCGTTCTGACCTGAGTGCAGCATTCATTTCATTTCCATTCTGCTAGATAAGTATACACATAAACGAGTGCACAAAATGCTTTGGCTCTGTACCACAGAACCAAAATCAGAGAAAAACAAGGTTATAAAACTTAGATCCAGAAAGAAATAATATATCAAAATAATGGTCAATTTCCCCTTTAGCCTCGAATTATCTGTCCTGTTGGACGACGAGATACTCTTTGTGCTTGAGGCAAATGCGGTCTCTCAAATGTGCTGACGGGTCGAACCGCCCCTCCGGTGACGAAAGAGATAACTGAAACTTGATCATGACAATGACAGCTTTTGCGTGATTTGACCTCGCAAAATACTGTGCCTTGGAGAGCCAGGGCACGCAGCCGGATAAACTGGATCGTGGTTTAGTCTCATTCAAGAACAATCCTGCCCCAAATTCACCTCTTTATTGGGTCCCACAAAAAAATACATCTCTGACAGTTTACTATAACAACAATGGAATATAATAAGTAACATGGTTGTTAATCATGGTGATTATGAACTACCACTATGGATCTTTCAAGAATTCTTCAAATATCATTAGATCAAAATTTTTTTCTCGTTTTTCCTGAATTTGTGGTAATTTATTACTGTTCAGTCATAAACTACATTGTTTACTGTGAATGCCATTATACTAACGTACAGTACATATAGACACATTCACTGCTTTCGCTTTCTTAGATACCGGTTGCTCAAGAATGTGCGACGGGCATCACCCATGTGAATGATAGCCATGAAAAAGTTCTAATAGAGAATTATCGCAGGCCTTCCGTGATTTTCAGTAACACGTCTGCATTTATGTGGCAACAAACAGTCTTTTCTTTTTAAGTGTTTCCCGCTTCTCATGAGTCAAGTGCTGTGGTAACATCGAGCGCGTAATTTCATCTTCTGGTTTCCGTTATTAACCGGAACTCTATTATTCTACAGATTCTACTTCTCTTTTTCTTTTTTCTGCTTGAATACGCTTCTTTCACTTTTTTAAGTCTTCGCGGATAGGAAGAAACCGCTCGGATTAATCGTCAACCTCCACTCGAGACCCGAAAAAACTGCGAAAGAGTCCCTTCTCAGCGACGAAAATTGCATTTTGTGCGTTCGGATTCATGGCCTTCACCTGGCGCGAACGTGTTATTTCAAGGACGTGCAACATAGGAGGCCCAGTTGCTTCAATGTACCGAAAATTGCGAATTTTTCTGGAAAGAAAGAAGTTTCTCGAAGGAGCTAAACACTAGGAATTCTTCCTGACAAACTAGAATTCTTTTTTTTTCCTTGAAAACCTTCAAATAGTAAATTTATTAAGGTTGTTTCACATTTCGCGATCTTGCTCTACAACAAATTAATGGTTCCTATATTCATTAAATCCATCAAAATTCATTGACATTTCAACAAAGTAGTAAATTCAGTGTGGTCCTCGCTAACTTTAATGACGCAACGGGGCATGAGGATTTCTAATTCATTGCTTTGCTAGGGAACTAGAGGAGGAAACTTATTTACCCACTGTTAGATCTAGTATGTTAAAATAAGGTCCCATTAAGACTAACTTCGTTGAATACCTGAAATGGCCGCTACCGCATCCATTATCATTCCAACCAACTAAATAAACACGCTCTGGCGGACAAGTGGGCTTAGCCTGGATATGTTGCTTCCTAGTAAAAATTTGCCTACGAATAAATGCTCCATACAACGGAGATACATATCCACTCGTTCTATTGCTGGAAACATTTATTCTACGAAGCACTAGGTCTCCCAGAGAAGACTTCGCTTCGCCACCATCCAGTACTGCCAAAAAGCTCCCAGTTTGTATCAGAAAGTCAGCTAAATAGTACTGGATGGTGGCGAAGAGAAGTCGTCGATGGTTTCATTTTCATCGTATTTATCCCTACTTGAACAAATATGTTGAATGCAGAAAACCCTTCTAAAGCACCGAGCACTGACAATTTGTTCAGTGTTTGATTTGTTCCTTATGGTTATATTTTATTATTTAACTATCATGTTGAACATTTTTAAAAATCAAGTTTGGGCGTGGCTTAGTCGAGTAGGGACAAATCAGCACAGGGAGGAAGTAAAACTGTGGGTTGGAACGCTGGGCATTGTCAATTTTCTCACTGCGTAGAGTGTTCACAACGACCAAGTTCCTTTTACCTCATCTTTTCCCTTGATTGCCTTTTAGCTATAAGATTTACTACACAATGGCCAAAGGACTGTCATATGGACGACCTTCTCAGCACTAGCGCTATTCCCTCAGAGATTCGTGTGCGTGTGTTCCAGCAAACCGTCGAGAACTCCTCGACGTTCCATGCGCTCGAGAAAATTCTCCAGTTTTGCGAGATTCGACATCCAACGCGGCATAGATGCACTCAAATGTTTGCTTCCCCAGAAAAGGAAATCAAGGACACAGCCATGAAAATGCTTGACATCCTTGTTGTATCGACTGGCTACATTTCGATATTTTTCTTTTTTATCCATCTCTTCAAAATATGCTCAGTCCTCTCACTTCTTCATGGCATGTATTTTTTACAGAAGTGCTTATCTAATTTCACTGACTCCAACCATAAAACAACTACCTACTTGGATATTTCCAAATTTGAAACAAATTACAAATAGTTGACCAGATAATCCGAAGCAACCAGGACTTATTCTCCGTACGCAAGGAAATTTGAAGAAATTTGAATACAGTCTACTATATTGCAATTCTCTGGACAAAATTCTGTGTTTCATTATAGGAAACAGTTTTCTTTTCTCAAAGTAAGGATAGATGCAACTGTGCCATTTTTGCGTTCTCTTGCATTTCCTTTTCAAATTAGTCGTTTGGGACTATCGTATATCCTACCTGCACTCTTTTCTCTTTTGTCGTCAACTGATATGCTGCCTGAATTTAATTTTTGATAGTTTCTCAGTTTCGCAGTGAACGATGTGGGTTTAGACGGAAACTGACTTATTTTTGGAATGAAAAACAGTCGGACTAGTTCATTAGGGTGAAAAAAAGCTTTATCATGGTTCTTTGAAAAGTGCAGAACTTCGGATTGTTGATTGGTACCCATGTGGCTACTGCAGAACATTCTCAAAGTTTCTCCGCGAAAGGTTTGTATAGCCGGGCATCCTTATTCAACTTTAAGCACGATATCAATTTCACAAAAGCAGTTTCGATCCATCATCTTCTGTGGATCTTCGCGGTAGTGGAGCGAGGACAGCAAGCCGCCACATCAACAGCGTGCAGGTGGAGGGCACCACTCCTATCACCGCTGTCCACCGCTGGTTCGCTCACTTCGCAACAGGAGACACGACCTTCAAACACAAAGCCTGCTCGGAATACGTCGCTGCTGTGATAAAAAGCTCCCCATTCTTGACGCTGTCAAAAAGAATCTGGAGGTGACCACCCGCAGTCTTGTGACGAGACTGGGATGTGCCCAATAGTCTTCAGTCGCCTCCAGGTGCTCAGCTGCAGAAACGTACTAACCCAATGGATTCCTCGTATATTGAAGGTTGGCACGCGCTACACTCGGGTGTCCATCTGCCAGTCTCTCCTTCCCCGCCCACATTTCTCGAAAGGAGTTTCTGGAAGAGCTGGTTATTAGAAATAAAAGTTGGATATTCTACGTTTCCTATTAACATAGTGCCGTTTACTATCCTCGAGGAAGCGACTACGCACCACACAACCCAAATCGCACTAAAATCGACACCACGCAACCCAAATCGCTTTTAGGGTTCGAGTAGAATGCTCTACTACGAGCTGCCCACGAAAGGACATACGGTCGTTCCTGACATTTTCGCCACCCAGCTCCAGAGTTTCATCGAAGCTGTTTGAGAAAAACAGCCAAAACAGGGCTCGGTGCAACTCCTTCATAATATCCTGAGACCCCATATGGCTAAAGAAACCGAGCAAAAAATAGAAGACTCAGACTATGGATGGTGCACAGTACCCCTCCCTATTCTTCTGACTTAGCCCCCTTTGATTAGCATTTATTCTGCTCACTTAAAGATTTCTAGGTTTAAAAAAACTTTCACCAAGTTCGATGACATTACTCTGAGAGCCGCTCACTTCTTCTTCTCCCACTTTCCCCACTTCTGGTAGAAGAGGATCGCTGACATTACGTGGAGCGCTGTAGCAACTAACAACGGCGTTCATATTGTTGATTGATTTGCATTGTGTGCTGAACAAAAAAAAAAGAAAAATTACGAAATTGACAAGACTTTCTTATCAAATTAATATTTTCTTCTAACTTCCATCAATAATGTGGAATTGCTCATCAAGTACTTCCTCCTTGTTTTCTCGCGTGCCACCACCACTAGATGTGAGGCATGAAGTTGTGCGCTCCTTTTTTATAACACGCTAAAATAAAAGTTGCAGTGCAGATGGAATTTTTGATTTTTCCTAATCAAATTCACGTTTTCGCTCGAAAATCCTCTATCAATTTCAAGTCATTACGTTGAATGCAGTTCACTCCAAGCATTTTCGCCTCTTCTTCCACTCCTGACTTCCTTTCCTTGCGAAAGATGAGAAAATGTTGAATACAGACCTATGCCACCACATGGGCCTTCTACCCGAAGATATTTGGACGATGTGCGAGAAGAAAATCCAAGCAGCTTTATAGAAAATATGACCGATCTTAAAGTCCCTTAGATCTGTTTTGAGCAGCACCAATAAGGTGAAAATTAAGACGGGTAAGTCTTGCGAAAACTGGTCCCTTACTAATAAACTCTTTTTAGAAACGCTTCGGCTTTTTCCCATTCTTGTGCTACAACACACCGCAATCAGTCATATAACAACCAGTACACGAAGAGAGTTCTTGTAACGAGATTCCTCTAATTCCAAACTTATTTGCATCCTCTATTCCTTTTCCTTTTCTTGAATTGCAGTAATGGAGATTAAAACAAGAGTAACTCCATTCTCGGAGAAGGAATTATACTCCTATTACTATTAATATTATTATTACATTAATATTATTATTAATAGGAAACGTGGCTTTTAACTGCTTAAAATAGTCCAAAACTGCTCAACTGATCATCTGTTTCACTGCGCAAAAAGTATAGACGAAGCTCAAGCAACCAACCATCAGGTATTTCCTATCGACACTTTGAAATTTCGACGAAGATAAAAATCTCGCGTCGCCCTTGGACGACTATACCTTGTCGGCCTTGCATTTGAGTTCTGCTTGAGGACGGAACCCATTCTATCAACTCTACAACTCTTTCGTCTCACAAATTTTTTCAAGACAAGTCTGTTGTTGATTATAATCTTGACTCCAAGAAAACTCGTCACGTTTTTCCACTACTCTCTCGTTTCCCTGTTTTGTCTGCTTTTTTTCTGCCCTGCTATGCTATACTGGAAAACTCGTTTTCCCCATTCCTCGAAGTCGAACCCTTTCTAAGCGATTTTGATCTAAGTGATCTTTTGCTGATTTCGACCTTGTCACGACATGACATATTGAAGAAAAACACGAAGACCCCGAAAAATTGCTGTGCTCTCTAGCACTCGCAATTCTTGCCTTTGACAATCTGCTCATAAATCACTTTTTATCGCATCTTTTTATTTTTTTCTTTGCACTGACCTTTGATTGTTTTCAGGATATGATCCTCTTATTCTGTGCCGCATTAGTGCAAATTGTCTCCTCATGGCCTGATGGAGCACCATGTTTGCATGCGGCATATGAAAGTATGAATCCTTTGGAAGCAGTGGAACATCAAGGAGGATTGCAGGTAGTGTTTCTTGATAAATGGACGAAAACTCATTCTAATCGTTTCCATTATCGCAGAAGATTCAAAATACATTATTCAAAACAAACAGCTGCCTCCATCAAATGAGTCTTAAAAAAACGTCTTAACTCATCTTATCTACGCTCTTGGTTAATCCGGTTGGATTTACGAATAGATCTTAACCCATATAGCTACGACCCTAAATGTACGAGTGACATAACAACTAATGCGCACGTTGCCCACTTCCGTGGTAGATATAAGTAAGACATCCATCGAAATCGCTTCGATCAAGAAAAGTGACATTTCGCGAACATCCAGCGATTAATACTTAGTCATAGTTAGGCGCGACACTTGATGAACAACATTCTTATGATGCAACTGTGCTCTGACTGACCTGTCACGAACAAAAGAAACAATCATTTTTATTTCATTCCATAAATGAACGACATAAATCATTTCGAATCACAGGATTCGGTCACGTTCGAAGAAAGTGTCGCTTTGTCGCGCTTAAAAATAGAAGTTTAATCAGAGGAGAAGTCAGCAGCTGATTTTTTCATTTATTAGAAAACATCCACATGCATGTCATAAACAAAAACAACAAAAGATAGACCTCATTACAGTTGCGCTCAAACTGTATATGTAGAATGAACTCCAACAATAATTTAGTTTGCTCTACACGATTAGTGGCATTTTTTCCAAACTCCTGATAGTATGATAGTATCCTGTTATCCTTCTTTTTTGGTAATAAAACCCGGTACAATTTGCATGCAGATGACCGCTGTGGATCCGCAGCATTTCGTTCATGCTTCTAACCGACGATCCCGCTGCTCTTCGCTTTGCTCCAGTCGAACGCGCACCGTGTCCACAGTCGTAAGATTCGCGCAACAGAGCTAGCGTTTGCGATCGCTGCATGACATTCATTTGCTGCAGTCGAATTGCAGAATTAACTAAGGTCCCACATCGATCGCTGCTCCGCCGCGCCACTTCGAGCACAGCCACCTACGCAACTTTGAGCCGTTTTGACTAGAAGGAACAAAATGAAATCATAACAACTTCAAAGCATGAATGATAGAATTCTATGGGGATTCTCTCCAGGCCGCGAATATTATTGTTATTAATATTTTCAATTTTATTTTTTCCTATTCAACTTAGAATGTCTATTTTGTTTGGAAAATTCTAGATGTTCAAAGATAGAGGGGAATGATTACAAGTACTATGTAGTATATTAGTAGTACACAAATATTCTAAACATGGAATTTTTATTTTGGAATTTTTATGGACATTGAAGCGATGTCATCAAATATTACATCTGTTGGTAGTTTGCCATCGTATTTCATCGTTACTGGCGAATACCTGCTTGAAGTCTTGACGGAACCAGCTATTCTTCATCTGAAAACCGATTAATCACTGCCTGTGTGACCGTGATGGTGACGGGCTGATCTCCTGGCACTGTCCTTATCGTTGGAACCTATGGCTGTAAGAGGCTTATTTAAGGAAAATGATATTAGAATATCTCTACAGCTCGTTCGAAACTATTCACAATTTAGCGATTCACATCGAGTGCAAAGCTGGTGCCAAACTGTGTGCCTTTCGTCGTATGTTTTGGCAATTTACTAAATGTATGGAGATAGAGAAACTTTTCGATTTGTTTTGGAACAACTTCAACACTTACTATGATGGAACCCATATCCTATGAGCTGACGAAATAACAACTTTAACAGCACAAAGCAGATACATTATTTCGATCACTAGTTGTTTTACCCAAGCGCTTTAAGAAAAACTAACTATTGCAGTCAGAAATAACTGCAAAGCATGTGATTTGTTACTGTGAAAACTTCTGTCTGAAATTTTCAGCTAACAGAACCACCGTACGAAATCAAAGTAGATCAGAAATGTTACTGGAGGAATCAACCGCTTACACGTAAGTAATTAAGAGCTGTTAAGCAAATTTTTCATGATATTTTTATTTGGGAAAAAAAGTGTCACTGTCATTGCCCTGTCGTTTCAATACAAGCAACACATGCACATAAAGAAGAAAATGCTCACTTACGGCATTCCTCAGACGAATATTCGTTTTCGATCACGAAAATATTCCATTTCAGTGCACCTTCAAGGTCTTAATGAGAGCGTATGGTATAAAGGATTTGTTATTCAACCATTCGAATGGAGAGATGGTCGATTAGGTGAAAGGTATGCGAAACAGAACCATGGCTGAGGATTATGGGACTTGGTGGATGTGATGTAGCTGTTTAGATGCAGAAATTCTTAGCAATCATCTAAAATTCATAGGATTAAGGAGACGACAAACATGGCGTTAATTCTTCATAAGTTGAGTGACAATGTAAAAATCAAAGTTTTCGTATAGAACATATATGTAAAAACTATCTCTGAACATCCTGTCATAATATACGTTCAAGGCACTTCTAGAATGCAAATTAGAGGATTACATAGAAAATTTCATTTGTTCATATTCAAAATCGATCAGTCGTTCTTATTTTTTTAACCTATCGATGGCATTCCACCTCATGTATGGTCGCATGGTCACGGAGATCAGAAATACTTCTCTGGTTTCAGGTCACAAGAAACCAAAATGCGTGTAACCTGGAGAGATCAGTGAAAACGGACGACCCCTGGACTGTTTCCTACGACGAGTTCTGTTGCAATGTGCAACCTCTGCGCCCCGCCCATCCTGCGGTTGGTCCGAATGGATTTTTGACGAGTCGCAGGCGGGCGCACACCAATAGAGGACGTCGTAGGAAACATCGTTCCGGTGGTCCGTTTACACTGATACAGGCAGAGATGAACGGAATCACCCTCATCCCCACAATCTACGACCCCGTATAGGCACTACTCGCCTGAAAACCGTACCACCTCACATGGGGTGATGCCTTTAAGCAGGACCTAAAAATTGCAATGTGCATGAGGCCTAGTGATTTATTGCTAATTGAGACAACAGTTTGCTGGGGGCATAATTTTTGATTTTCCTCTGGACATTATGCAATCTGCCAAAAGAAGGGGACATTGGACATTTAAATACCTAATTTTAAGTAAGATAGCAGAAAAAAGAGGTAATGCAAACAAACAGCTTTTAAAAAAAATCCAATTGGCTAGCGAATTCGGCACGAAGTAGTACAAATATAAAAATATCAATGGATACAGCAATGGTACGATTGTTCAGGAAAATAATAGCTTAGAACAACGCGGAGGTTGAAAATGAAATAAGAAAAGGATGGATGAAGAGGGTAAAAGAGAACGAGGAAAGTAGAGTCTCAAAACCCTTGCGGAAAAGCCTAGAATACGGATCCATGCTCGCGCTAACCTCGCAGTGTGCCACAAACGCGAGATCGCAGCCTTCCTTGGAGTGGTTGCTGGTACCTCTGAAGTGGCTGGGTACTTTGCGCGTAAGTAGAGACAGATCGAGTGAATTCAGATGGATCCGTGTATCCGTGATCACACATTTCTATTTATGTGATTGGATTTAATTGCTTTTGACCATCAAAATCAATCCTTTCCAGGATGGGACAACTGATGAGGTTGGACGACAACGGTTCGTGGCAACAACAATGTTTTCGGTACGACTTCTAGGAGTTAGACCACTCGGTCGCAAATGTATGAGCTTCCTTCCGTCACTCATTTAACTCTTTGTAGGTTCAAAAATTCCGCCACACATTCTCATGATGAGAAAAAGAAGCATATGCGATTATGGTGGAAAATCGATGAGGACAGTCGAACAGTGCAATTTGTGTACGAGTTTTCATCTATTTTTAACCTTTTTTTTTTCCTTGGGGCGCCATAGATTGCTCTAAAAATAACGAGCAACTTCTGTCTAAATTTCAAAAGAGTTATCATTACTGATGGAATAAAAAATCCTTCCAATAGGATGATGTTATGACGTTACTTTAATGGTGCATACGCATGAGATTTGTTCGAGTTAATGTTTTTTCTTCTTCAGATCAGAAAGCTAGTTATTGTTATTGTTACAGTGCTACTGTAGTGAAGCATCAGACGATGTTCTGGGTGAAATCCGTGCTATCGAATCCAATTCCACCGTGTCGAGTTTCAAAGACTGGCATCGAGAACTACCAGAAACCAATGCCAACACTTCCGCCACCAGTGAAACAATTCAAAATGGACACTATCAAAGCATTCGGCACCGAACGCATTCAGCCACCACCTCAGCTTCAGCTTCCGCCTCAACCTCAACCTCCGCTGCAATCTCAACGTCAGCCGGTTCGTAGTCGTACTTCTATCAATAGAGGACGTTTTCGCGGTGTGCCTCGCCCACGATTTTTCAGACCTTCCGTTCCTAGGTAGACGTTGTTAGCTTGCTATCGTGCACTTTACTCACAAATGCATATCCAGCCTCACACGGAACACTTAGAAATTTACCTCAACGTCTGGGATGTTAGTACAATCAAACATGCCTCAACTCCTATTTCTCTTAAACTAACAAATCACCTCATTACGAACTTGTCATTGAACATATACTTTCCTTCGTCGATCATACTAGCTGCACATCACATTCTAATATTTATAATAAATGCCATGTGCAAATGCTGTGTTTCTCGGCTCAAGCCTTGCTTTTAACACGACTAATCCTGGATCACCGAACTGCACTGGGTTTGTTGTGCCTTTTCAGTATTGCCGAGTGTATCGCTTTCATTATAATAAAATATTAGCGAATTACCTCACTTTTCAGGAATATCAATTCCATAGTAGCCGTTTTTCTCTTCATTAGGTAAAGGAACTGACTTTAGTATCCGGCTGAAGTACTTCAACCACAGTTGAAGCTTTGTGTAATAATTTCGTTTATTTAGGGGACTTAAATGTGTGTTGGAATTCAGGAAGTTTATTTGAAATTCAGACTGTGTTGAATATATGAAACCAAAAATTAGAAAGACATATTTCTGCTCTTTCTCTAGAAATGCGATTACTTATCACTCTGTAACTGGAGCTACTGAGGTTTTAGGAAATTTCATTAAAAACTCAACAAATCTGATAGGGATCTGAAAAACTTGTCATAAAAAGAGGTTATCTATCATAATTTTTGCCATACGGGCAAAAGAGAGTTGAATGGAATAAGTGCTAAGCAAGGAATGTGCAAGAACTGTTGCTTGCAGATGCGTCGCGGTTACACGAGCAAACATATTTTTCTTGAAGTGACCTGATGGTGAAACACTTCTAACTGATAGGTCCTGACATTGTTCATTTCTCGAAGAGGAATAATTTGGTTGCTTGCCTAGGAGTCGATAGCACTGAATCTTTACGTATTGAGATATTGAATATCCAGAACACTTGCAATTAACAAAAATGATACTGAAAAGTGAGGATTTGGAACTTAGAAGGAGTTTGATGCTTTCATAATTTTGAAACCTGCTAAACTATGAAAAGGAAAGAACCAAAATTCATTAAAGCCATCACCCCACGAATCCGGAGTGGTGCGGATTTCAGGTGGTGTATTCGTATACGCGATCGTAGATTATGGAGAGGTGGGTGGTTCCGTCCATTTCTTGCCAACTGCCGTGAAAACGGCTCGGAAGAAGAGAAGAGAGGCGCGTGCACAAGGCTAGCGCGCTCCAATCGAACTCATTGTAGGAAATAGCGCGCCGAAACGCTTCATCTTCCGGGCCGCTTTTTACGCCAATTAGGAAGAAATGGACGGAATCACCCACCTCTCCATAATCTACTATCCCGTGAACGAATACTTCACCTGAAATCCGTACCACCTCAGATTCCTGGGGTGATGCCTTTAAGTGAGCAGCTGACTGTAGAGAATACATTGCGCTAGCATACTGTAATACGAGAACCAGTGCCCCTATTTCTGATTTATTTGCTGAAAATTCCTAGTTTTGTGAACTATGCTTTTGGGGAACATTTATCATGAAAGTCATAAGTCATAGGAAAGAGCATTAAAAGGTCTTAAACAAAGGCATCTTCTGTTCTGTTCAAGATGAAAACACGGCAAAATACGAATCGCATTCATGGCTTATTTCACATAGCGCTCAAGAGCAAACAGAAGGCGATTATACAAATCTGAGCAAGTTTTCAACTCCTCTTCCTTTCCGACTGGAAATTATCTTGCTTATTTCTGACCTTCAAATAACTCGAAATCCTTTAAGCCACCAACGCTTTGTCCCCGTCGCCACTACCAAAATGAATTCGAATGAATTCGCGGGGGGGATTTCCGGAATAGCATCATCTCATCGGTATGGCTTTTTGACGTGTGAAACTTTCAGAGACAGGCGCGCAGAGATCTCTGAAAAAGAGCTTAGCTAAGTAGCGTATGAATCCACGTAACCTATTACAGTCCTTTATGAACCTACTTTATAAACTTTATAAAAGTTTATAAACCTACCTAGCTTAAATCCTTTGTGAACTCCCAAATGGGACATTTCCAACTGCACAGTAAGAAGGAACTTTGTGATCCCATTATAAGTTGATTTAAACCAACTCCTATAACATAATTGCATGTAGGAAGCCATAAAGGATAACATCTAGACTCATTTCTTAACATTGGTGCGCTCAATTGGAAATTAAGTGATCCGAAAATCGAGACTCGTGCTCCTACCATCTAGACTAAATCTTAATCTCGACGAACTGTTGGCCAGCCGTGTCCAGGGGCAAAACTGGTTACAGATACGGAAGCCGTACATGCATTCACAGAGAGTGAGCAAGTTACACAGCTGCTGATGCCATTTCGTCAGTATTCATCATTATTCGGGCGGCTGTGACGCCTTGGATGTAAATAGAACTCTTTCGCGGTCCAACGGAGTGCCTGCGTCTGGTTCCCGATCAAACATGGGTGCAACACCGCGGTCATGCAGGCGAATGTAAGTATGATCGCCTACGGTCTGGCACTCCATCATCAGCATAATATTCAAATGAAAACAGCAGAGGTGCTTCTTGCGCGGCCTGGAGATGTAACAGTGTGTGCTATTCTGTGTTCACATGCTGAAATGATCTGCTTTACTAATCAACACTGACAGCTAGAACGATAATGTTTTAAACCGTCTCTAGCTAAATGTTCATAAAGTTATATTTTTGTAAATTTAAGGATATAACATTCACAACAAGAATGTCGTCGCCAGTTCCTGTCACAACTCCCTCACCACCACCACCGCAAGTGGGTAGCCATCTTATTTTGAAAAAATTTCAGCTTAGCTGAGGTGAAGCAAAATAACAGCAATTCTGACCGTTTTCTGCTCTTTTAGCTTGTTGGATCCTCGTCTACGCGAATGAAACAGATCATACCCGTGGCAGGTATGGAGGTCATGCACCGACGTGGGTTCATGCTTTGTTCCTCGAAGAGCACTGCATGCATTCACGATACTTCTTTCGGGCTTTTTTATTAGTTCATCTCTTCCCATTTCCCATCAATATCACTACATTTTCCTAATACTCAGATTTAAGAAACCTCCAGAAATGTAGACGATCACTCTTAAGTGTTCATAAGTTAACCAGCTTCTTCTTTCCTCAACTCTTTAAGCCTTATATTTATAGTATTTCAGATGGTTTCCAAGGAAGACAAGTATCTTTTGAACCTGGACTTCAATCGAGAACAGTTTCGAACGCTGGGATTCAAGCAAGGCCAGCGCCGAGTGGTGGTTTCAAACAAAGGCGCATATTTACGGGTGTAACAGCAACGAACACAGCTTCAGACAATCGGATGACAATGACAAATACTCCTTTTCCTACCACTATTGGCACAAGAATACCGACATCACAGCAATTCTCGCAACCGTCGACACAGCGAATGTGAGTTGAAAGAAAAAATTGACGGAGTTTCTCTAGGCTAACCTACCTTCAGTATAGAAACTTCTTAGAAACAAGTCTCTACCGTATCCATCCGCTAGGGATGCACCAACGCGTTTTAGCTGCAATTCGTAATCGTTGAGGTTTTGGAACGCGTGTTGGCCTGTACAATGACTTGCGGGGGCCAGTCGATGATCAAGTCAGTGTTTTTATCCTCGCAGACAAGTCTGGCACCAATTTATCGACTCCGGAGGGATGAAAGGCCTGGATAGCACTAGGCCGGCTTCGAACCATTGCGGTCACAGCGGACATCTTATCGGTTTACTTCGTAACCGACTATGAATAAGGAAATCCTTCGTACTGTATACTTTTGCGTCTGTACTAAACGAATCAGGCGATTGCATCTCCTGCTCTTTCAAATTCGTTCCTGCCGTAAGCTCTTCCCCACACAATGACACGTGAGCTATTAAAAATCATCAGTAGCCATTTTCTAACCATGCAACCTCAAAAGAAGGTTGGAAACCGCCTCACTTTCTATGATCATCATTGCTCGTGCTTACATGGGTGACCGCACTGCAACTCATGCATCCACTCATGACCTCTGACACTTTTTTTGCCCTTTGCAACGCATTCATCGAACTCGCATTAAACGTATATAACGGTTGCCCTACGAAATGACACAAAAATGAAGCCTTATGGAATTGCGTAAGCGGCAGCGCTGAAAGAGGTGGAGCTCCTCCTCATCGCTGCAGACCGATTTGAGATAGCGCGGGTCCCACCTCGATCGCAACCGCTCAAGAAATCACACGAAGCTTTAAGTTGTTAGGACCCGTCTGTACAGCATGGCTGAAACGACATGAAGAACGGCGCAGTTGTGGGAGTATGGCGAACTACAGCGAGGAGTGGTGTCCATAAGTGTCCCCTCTAGTTTCCCTATCGCGTGCGCTTAAAGATCGAAGGCCAAGCTGCATGTTTATTGGCAGTTTGCTTCCCCACCGTTAGCTCTTGACGAATGTGACACGATGCAATTACCCATTTTACTGTTTCTTGAAATTCAACTATTCATGACTCCTCCAGTCCGACGAAGTCTTCACCACCTTTATCAAAAGTTCTCACTGTTTCAAAACTTTAGTTATTGATTAGTACGGTCTACTTTCCAGTACAATCTTACGACCAGAAACTTCATTCAGACAGCAAAATTCATTCAGTGCTTCAATCCAGACCAGGTATTCAAGTCTAGAATATAGTTCTGCTATATAGAAAATAAACAAAATATAGTTCCAGACCAAGCTCTGTACCACTACAATTTCGATCCACACCTGACGTACGACGTCCAACAGTTATGGTGCGATGTAAGTTAGGAACTACGTTGCTTACAAGTGAAGAAGAAATTCAAGATAACATTGATAATCGTATTCGTTTGCAGTCTGCTTTGATCGTGACGGTGCCGATCGTTGCGCTGATTGGGTCCCATACTGCAGAAGTGAACGATTTTATGCCTACATGAGGTCTTATTGTACCAGATCATGTGGATTCTGTTGATCTCATTTGAATATATAAATTTGGAAATTTACGTGTGTAGATTTGGGGGGAGGATGTTGGGCCAACAAAATCTTGACCTTTAGCAAACGAAAAAAGCTTTTTCTCTTAAACTAGTCAACAAAAGAGCTAGATCACTCGCAGTGTTGAGCTGCTCTTGAGAAGAACAATATACGTAATGCTTTATGACAATATAACATAACAAAAAAAAACCAAATTATCCGTTCTGCTAAGCTTATGTAACCAGATGTGTTTTTTTTTTTAAATTAAGTTCAATGCATTCCAAAAATTCCACCTATCTAGCTTTGACCATTCTCTTGAAAAACGAAAACGCCTTCAAAAATACATTTTTTTTTCAAAGCGGTAAGCAAGGACTTTTTTGCAGCACCACTAATTATACTAGGTAATTCGCCATCCAAGTAGTTACAGTCCCTTACAGCCCCTCAATTTTGTAACGATAATACAGCATAACACTCGCTATCTCTCGAACACTGTCGTGGACAATACTTCAAACTTTATTAACTACTATCTTTTTCACTGGTCAATTGGAAGAAAAACCAAAAAGGCGACAACGTATAACAGAACAATGTTACTTCAAAGAAAGCACTATTTTCTATTACCTAACATGCAACCCTATGGATAAACCACAATTCACGCGACACTAGTTCAAACCTCCCGCTCCTCCGAGATACACACCTTTCCTATTCTTTTGTGATACATAACGGTCACAAACACAAAATTACCTCCAACATTTACGAACAATCGATTTTTCTTTTTTTTTCGATGCTTTGCAATATTCGATTCTAAAAATTTCAATGCTGGAGCCATAAGCAATATTTTCCTAATGAACCCTTTAAAAGTTGAGAAGCGTTCGGTCGACACTAAGAGCACACAGTCAAACTGCGTAACATAGGACCAGACGAGGACCTTGGATGACATGAAAAAGAAGACATCTTCGTCAAGGTCAAAAGTAGAAATCTATGACATGCACATGCACGTGTTAAACTAGCAAAACGAAACGCCTTTGGAGAGACCACATTATGTGTTGCTCAGAGTTAAAAGTTAGATGAAAGTTCTGTGCCTAATCACTGAGTAAATGCCGCTGCGAAATTCTACAGAAGCATCGTATGTGGCTTCTCTAAGAATTCCTTGAAATGGCGCAACCAAACGGCTCCGACAGCACCATCAACAACACGGTGGTCACAGGATAATGTAACTTTCATAACTTTGACACTGCGATATCTGAAATTTTCCTTTTGATAATGAGCAAACAAACAATGTAAATGTAAAAATGTATTGAAGCTCTAGATTAATCAGTTATTAAGAATTCAAAGTCACTAGTCAAAAGATTTCTATCGCCGTCCTTGTAACTTCTGCACTTCTATGATAAAAGAAGCATAAGGAGCATTCGCAGAGAGCAGAAGATGGAATAAAAATTAGGAAAGGATTCCCTTTTCGAGAAAAAACATATAAAAATGATAATTTAAGCAACAATATATGAAGATCCACGAGGCTAGGAAAGTGGAAATTACAGCTACACAACAAGAAAAGTAGTGGAACATTACCCTTGCTCTTCGCACGGAACCATCTTTGTTTCTGCTCCACCGATAGCAAGAATGCACGACTGCGGAGGATTGATTATGGCAGTGAAGTCGCTAACGCTGCCAAACATTCCGAGGTTTGATACAGTGAAAGTGCCGCCCTAAATCGAAATTCATTTCTTTTCTCAGAGACCAATTTGGTGTTTTTCCTTCTTCACAATCACTCATCCTCAAAGCCTTGGAGGAATCAAAAATCGCAACATCTCATAGCTTCCCAAATAAGAGAACAAAGAAAGCATGCGTTGCACAAGAAACTATTTCTGAAAACTATCTAAAAAGATGCTAACCTGGTACTCTTGCGGCTGAAGTTTCCCTTCTCTCGCACGAGCAGCTAACTCGGTAACCTCGCTCGATATGGTAGCAAGGCCCTCAATAAAAATATAATAAAGGTCTGGAAAACACCAATATCTCCAAGAAAAAAATTCGAGACTAACTTTCGCATGAGCATTAAAAATGATTGGGGTGATCAATCCAGCTGGAGTGCTAACCGCTACGCTTACGTCAACATTGTTGTTTTGACGAATGAATGATTCCATCCAAAAGCTGTTCGCTTCTGGAACACGAAGACATGCCAGCGCCGAAGCCTATAAAATGATTTGCAGGGCTTCCGATCTATTTACTAAATCTCGAAGCTTGGCAGATGCTCACAGACACGTGTTGGGGTGCCTGGATTGACTTTCCCAACCATTACACTTCAACTTCTGAACCCCTTTTTGCTCTTGACACTTGCACCAAGGCGCTTTATTCTAACACGCGTCGCGATCGCCGGATCAACACAAGCATCGGTGCTCCAATATAATTCGATAAAAAGATAATTTTAAAAAGTCACCTTAACGATAAAATCGTTTATGGAGATCTTTGTTGAACCAGAAGCTGATCCCTTTTCTAGCAGAGCATTTAGTTTTTCACGCACTCTGAAAAGTTGCAAAATGGTACTTCAAACGAACGAAATAATGAAGCAACAGTATATATCAAACATAAAGTGTACGAAACCGCCAGTTTTCATGCCCTTATGAACCATTTCCAAAATAAGAGACCTTCAAAACTCTGGGTGAGTCCGTCTCCACAAATCATTTGTAGTTAATCAGATTATTACTTCCCAATAATGCTACATGCTTTACGAAAGATTATTCGTATGTATGAGGTTGAATGAACTACACACCAACTACTAGACGTTCCCTGGACTTTGTAGATGCAAAAATTGGGCCAAAATTGTCATCTGATCAAAGAAGAGCAATCCTTCAAGTAATGATATGTTTGAAGTTTAGATAACGCCAGCGTTAAGATTACCATAAGAGCTGTCAACTGATTAAATAATAATTTCCAAGTAGAAACTGGATGTTAATTAACTAGATATCGAACCACATTTGTGTTATTCAAAAATCTAAACACTTGCTTACTTGAGTAGAGCATCGATATTGATTTCGGAAGTTAGGTAGTAATGAGGTATAGTACTCTTGCTCTCCGACAATCGTTTTGCAATGGTGCGTCGCATGTTTGTCAACGGAATATCCTTAAGAAATTAACAATATATCTCCATTTTAAGATCACAATTTTGCCCAACTCACGGTATAGTCTGCGCCCGGAACAGATGGAGCCCTCGCCACTCCTGGTGCAGCAGCTGCACCACCAGGAGCTCCGGCAAGGTCTGCGGCAAGTATACGCCCACCTGGACCTGTTCCTGTAACTGCCTAAAAGTATCTCATTTATTGTCGTATACCGACAAGGAGAAAACAAATACGACACTCACTCCCAAATCAACACCACGTTCAGCAGCAAGTTTCCTAGCGAATGGTGTCGCACCTACATGTGCTCCTGGAGGAGGAGCAGCACCCGGTGCTGGAGTAGGAGCTGGAGGAGGTGGTGGTGGTGGAGGTGGAGCGGCAACCTAAAGAGAAATATTCAGTCCCTTCCAGATAAAGGAAGACACCAAATAATGATGAAATTATTTTTAAAAAAATGATGATAAATTTATCTGCAAGTAGCACTTGCAGAATTCCAAATTTGTCCAACAACGCTTGAGCTTGCACAACATGAGATTGTGAACAAGCTTGACCGTTGATGATTCTATGTCTGCAGTTCAAACCACCTCAAGACTTTTTAATATTCCAGAGGCTTCTCAATGTAACTGCGCTCAGCGGTTATGATCCAAATAGTAAGCAGTCGGTGCTTACATTGTCATCTTATTACCTACTTATGCATACTCCACTACCAATTCCTGAAGACAAAAAACACCCATACTTGAGGAGGAGGTGGCGGAGGTGCCGCTGCTTTAGCAGCTGGTGGCGGTTGCGGAGGAGCAGCAGCAGCCGCAGCAGGCGGAGGAGCTCCTGACGAATCATCCTTGAAGTCTTTGAATGCGGCTACATCATCTTCGCTATCCACAATAATGCACAACAACTAGAAAAAAAAACAGTTATGAATAGTGCTTAGCTTACAACATCCTGGCAGAATAAACACACCTTTCCTATGGGCACGTCCTTTGAGCCTTCAGGTATTAGTATCTTCGCTAGGTAACCCTCTTCCGGGGTTTCAAAACCCATGGTTGCCTTGTCAGTTTCAATTTCGCACAGCAAATCACCTTCACTCAGCTGATCGCCTTCTTTCTGAATCATTTAACAGAAAAGACTAAAGTGACGGTAGAATTAAAAAAATCGCACCCCACCTTCTGCCAGCTGACCACAGTTCCGTGCTCCATTGTAGGAGACAGGGCTGGTAGCGTGACGCGCTTATGTGATGGTAGATTTCCTAAAAATAGAAGTACTTGAAATGATTAAAATACGTAATTCTCGAAGCAGAGTATTTGCCACCTACAACTTGTTCAATTTACATAACAGACTATTGAATGTGAGACCATACAAAACAACAAGACACTACTGAAACGGCGCAAAAGAATTTTCAAGTAAAAATGCATGATTGTATGATCGGTCACCTTTTCAATTTAAGAATTCCGCAAGTTGGTTTTCCCATAAGAATGCTTTGAAAGTATGAAAACAAACAAAAATCTCAATTTCTATCCGGAACAGTCCTTCCTGAACAGGACTTTCCGGATATCGCTGGACTTTAAAGAAATGCAACGAAAAAAAAAAGACGGGTCACACAACAAAGGACATAGCAGCTGAAAACAACCAACGTTTTCCACACTGACAATTGAATAACATTGTTTATCCGATTAAGCGGAAAACATACACGTCGCTGACTATTGATCATGATCAATGATACAGCGCCAAGATTCTGAAAAATCTTCCAAGCTGATAAAAGTTATTTACTTTAGAAATGAGCCGAAGGACTGCACAAGAACCGCAGCGCTGATCACAGCTAAAAATGTTTATCGATCACACAGTCAAGGTTTAAAAAAAAACACCCAATATTTTTTTCTTCATTCAATTCTTCGCACAATGGTTCTCCAATAAAAAGTAGGCAGTAAAAAGTAATGCTATTTTTGGAATGGATGCAAATTTGCACATAAAAAAATCCCCGCTGAAGCCGTTTTCATGGAAAATTCCAATTCTTCGTGAGTATTTATTGATATCTCCCACTATATGTATTATTTGGTGAGAACCCTTTCTCAAGCAGTAACACAGTATATCGGACCAGATTATAGTAAAGATAGCACACCATACTTTACCTGAACAAAATAGTCTTACACCGCGAACAACGGCCTTAGGTCGTGGCACTGGCTTTGGAGGACTTCCAAACAATGGCGAAAGCCGTGAAGATGAAACCGCTCGACTGAAAAGTTACTACAGTGGAAGAGCAATGTATTAATCGCAA